>NW_010367232.1:129360-162590 GCF_000414095.1 Morus notabilis | reverse complement strand
AATTTTTTAAGCTTTTTTTTTTCTTTTTTTTTTTTTTTTTTTTTGCTCTTCTTAACTGCAAAATACAAATTTAAAAAAAAAATTAATACTCATAATTGAGGAAGTTGAAAATGTTTAATTATATGTAGTGTATATCAAAGTATTTAGAATTAGTTATATTATCTGGTCTTTGCGTGTTTTCTAGGTCATTCTGTTGCTTTTGATTGAGAATTGAAATGATAAAAAATTATTCATATATATTTTTAAAATAATAAATATTATTTTTTATTGATAATTGATATAAATTAGTAACCTTGTGGTTGATTTTTTTAGGTTTGGTGTTTGTGGATATATTGACCTGACAGCTGATATTTGTGGTGGTGGTATTGGACGCTAGATATTTGTTGCCTTTGATTGAGAACTGAAATGATAAAAAATTGTTCAGATATGTGTTTAAAATAATAAATATTATTTTTTATTAATAATTGATATAAATTAGTAAATATGTCTTACCTTCTGGTTCATTTTTATTTGTTGATGTGGCAGTTGATATTTGTGGTGGTGGTATTGGAGGCTAGATATCTTCAAATATTTTTGAACTAATTGTACTCATTTGTGCTTTTCTTTGTTGAACTTGAAAGATTTTTCTTTGTCCTCTTAATTGAGCAATGATTGGTGGGATTACATATGGATCATTGAAGCCTTCATCAGGAGCATAGTTTTTTTTTCTTTTATCAATGCTTGTGTTGCTCTTCCAAATATAGTGATGTTCATATCTCTAGTATTATCTTCAATTTGTACATTTAGTATGTACCTGTAATATATATGTTAGTAGTTAATTAATGTAGTAATTTATTTATTATAAATAATCATGGTAAATAGATTTTAGTAATGATTTACTAGTAATCTTAATTACCAAAGAGACGGAGTTGTCTTTATATGGCCATGACTATCACACCGCTAACCATTAGCCAATAATCATCTTTAGCAAAAAAATTTCAAGTTCTTTACTATTCATCAACGTGCAGCCATGGTAAAAAAGAAGGTGAGAAATTGAGATTTTACCTTAGAAAAATGAAGAGACAACCACATAGACACTAATCCACGGTGATTTTTGTCAGTTTTCGCTTAGAACTTGTTTTCTCTCACTTTGGGTGAATTTTTTTTATTCTTCTCGTTTTGGCTGATGCTCTCTGGTTTTTGGCATGAAAATGAGCATTTTTCAATCATTTTTCTCAAATAAAAACCGGACCTAAAGAGAAGGAGGGACTAAAATGTAATTTTGATATTTTTTAGGGTCTTTTTTATAAAAAAAGTCAAAATATCTCACTTGGCTTCTCCCCTAAGTCTTGGCCGGCCATTCCTTGCTTTTTAGGGGTCCAAATCTCAGCCCTTCGTCCATTAATCTCTTTAAATCTCTACCATCCATTATTTTAGTGATTATTTTATTTCGATTCAGTTTAATTCCTACCTGGTGCACATTTTATCTGCATTTTTCGGATAGTTGGTTAACTTGGTCAACTTTACTCAACATTGACTAATATTTCAAGAATGACCTATTGGTCAACTCTTAGTCAATAAATTTTGACTCGGTCAACCCAAATCAGTCGAAAACCCTTATTATCTCGGTTCGGCCTTCCAAACCAATTTTTCGTCCGTTCTTCGTTCTAATTGTTTCTAAAATCCTAGAATTGATGTTTTTAAATTCCTTTTCATTCGTTAAACTTAACATTCATGTGTATGTCCTCTCAAGGGATTAACACCACATTCTGAGCCTCTTTCTTAATTACAGTCTGAAATTCAATAACTGCATCATAGTTCAGAAATTTTTAACTTTTAGCTTATTCTTTGCTATTCAATAATAATATCAACAAATACTTCTCATAAAAGTATTCATATTTATATTACAAAGAATTCCAGAAAATTCTATCTTATATAATAATTTCTCCGACAAATTTCCCGGTCATGACAATCACCCCTCCTTATAAATTTTCGTCCTAAAAAATCAAAATAAATAGGGATATTTCTCTCTCATCTCATCTTCACGTTACCATGTTGCTTCTTCCACTTCTTGATTTCTCCATAGAACTTTAATAAGTGGAATATTTCTCCTCTTGTGTAAGAATCTGCACCGGTTGTTTCTCATAAGACATGTATTCGTGAATCTGGATTGGTTCATGTTCTATAACATGGGATGGATCTAGTACATAGTTCTTTAACATTGACACATGAAATACATCATGTATCGTAGCTAAATCTGACGGTAAAACTAATATGTAGGCTACTTTTCCTACTCGTTCAATAACGGAAAAGGTCCTATATATCTCGGGCTCAGTTACCTTTCTTGCCAAAACACATGACACTTTTCATGAGTGCAATCTTTAAAAAGACTGAATCACCTTCATTAAACTCTAAAGGTCTTCTGCGCTTATCAGCATACTTTTTCTTGCGGCCTTGTGCCGTCTTCACTCTTTAATGGATTTTCTTAATTGATTCAACCGCTTCTTGAATGAATTTTGTTTTGTGTAGTTGCTTCTCCCTAGTTTCATACTAATGAATGGGAGATATGCACTACTTTCCTCCGTACAAAGCTTCACATGGTGCCATACCAATTGAAGCTTGATAGCTGTTGTTATACGAGAATTCGATCAGTGGCAGTTTCTTATTCTATGTTCCTTTAAAATCCATCATGCATGCCCTAAGCATATCTTTCAAAGTTTAGATGGTACGTTCAGATTATCTATCAGTCTGAAGATGAAAAGCTGTGCTAAATCTTAATTCTAAGCCGATGGCCTCTTGACAAATTTTCCGGTCATGACAAGGTGACTTAAAACAAAAAGAGAAAACGTGAAAAAAAAAGTTAGAAGAGAGGAAAAAATAAATAGAAAAAGTATTAAGTAGGACTTTACAACGTTTTTTTAAAACATGAGAAGCAAAAAACGCATAAATATGAGAACAAAGACAAAAGATTAACAGAAACAAAATTTATTAGATAAAAAAAAAAAAGAGAACTTCCCAAATAAAATGAAAAAACCAGACTCAATGGAGGCATCGAAGAAGCAATAAAACCTGCAGTCTCTTTTCAATCAAAATGACCAAAAAGGCCGAACCCAAGAACAAATGAAGAAATTAAAAACTCGGATCAAAAGTGTATAATCAGACCCATAAGGTAGAAAAAGACCCAAAAGCCTCTCTGCCGGAGAGGAAGAAGCCAGGGAAAAAAAAGGTAATCTCGACAATTCCACTTCAAGGGGGAAAGTAAAACTAGAAATACTAAAAGTTCAAAATAAGTGAAAACCATACACAGATAGAAACAGAATAAAGTTTTTTTTTTTAATTTAATATTTCGTTTATGAATATAATGGAAAAATGTACAAACCAGATTCCAGCAACATAAAAAAAAAAAGGCTAGTGTATGAATGAATGAATATTGAAGAAAGTAGTAAAGGCCAAAACAATAGGAATTATATTCTTTCTATATAAGAAATTAGGGTGAAAATAACATAAGAAAGATAGTAAAAAAAAATTGGTTAAGAAAAATAGATGAAGTGAGACAACCTTTATTTCTGGTCATCATTATTACGTTCATACTTAATTCATATATTTAATCATACTACTTTAAAACTATAGACTCCTAAAATTTAGGCTACTTTTTTTGCTTCCTTAATAGTAAAATAGATACTAATATACTTTGGCAGAATAAAATTTCAATTAGTATTCATAGTAAAACTTGAATATTATATTAAAAGTTCTTTTCCGAAAATATTTTTAACTTTTTAACATTGAATAATTTGTAGATAAAATTCTTTTAAAACCTTAAAATCCATTCCTAGGCGTACTCATACATTCGACTTACCATTTGCATACGAATGCAGTTCTCATACCATTAACCTGATAGCATTTTGGATACATTAACATACCTTGCGACTTGAGGTTGCTATGCATAGCCTCGTTGTCTCGTACACTCTATTTTAATTACATAACTTGTTTACATTCATAAACATTATTTACTTTATACACATAAAGCTTAGCAGCATTTTCAAAATACGTGATGTATCCATTACCCACTTGCCCACATCATAGTGCTAGATCCTTTTCTGCACACCCAACATATAGGTTTGAGGGAGCCAGTGCCTTACCCGATCTTTCTACAACATGAATAAAAGGGATGAACTTTCGCTCAGAAAGTAACAGCATACCACAATAAAAACAAACAATAATGCATACCTATATATGCATTCCTGTCATACATATTACATCCTAACACATTTTCTAGGGTCTTTTTTTTGCAAAAGTATCAAAATATCTATTTGGCTTCTCCCCTAAGTCTTGGCCAGCCATATCCTCTCTTTCCATGTGTCCCAATATCATCCCTTCATCCATTTAATCACATTAAATCTCTACCATTCATTTTTAATAACTATCTTATTTTAGTTCAGTTTAATTCCTATCCGGTGTGCGTTTTATCTGCGTTTTTTGGACAGTTTGTCAACTTGGTCAACTTTACTCAACCTTGACTAACTTTTCAAGAGTGACTTATTGGTCGACTCTTGGTCAACAAATTTTGACTCGGTCAACCCTAATCGCTCAAAAATAATAATTTTCTCAGTTCAGGCTTCCGAACTCTGTTTTCGTCCATTCTTCATTCTGATTGTTTCTAAAACCCTAGAATTGATGTTTTTCAATTCTTTTCCATTTCTTAAACTTAATATTCATGTGTTTGTCCTCTTGTGGGAATAACACAACATTCTGTGCCTCTTTCTTGATTACAGTCTGAAATTCGATAACTGCATCATAATTCAAAAATTCCTGATTTTTAGCTTATAATTTGCTATTCAATATTAATATTAACAAATACTTATCATAAAAGTATTCGTATTTATAATACAAAGAATTCAAGGAAATTTTATCTGATACAACAATTTCTTCTACAAATTTTCAGGTCATGACATGAAGTCTAAGTCCAAGTAAGATAAACATATAAGAAGCAAAAAAGAAAACATACTATATATATAAATAAACTTTGATTCGAATAGTGAAAATAAAGGGAACAAAAAATCCAAAATAACTTAAAGCCATGAACAAAACAGAATAAAGAGAAGCCATCAAGTTTTTTTTTTATATATTAAAATCAAGGTGAAAATAACAAAAGAGAAATAGCCAAAGAAAACCAAAGAAAATAGATAATATCCGAATTCAAACTGAAATGAAGTATAAGTCAATTATATTTATGAATAAATAAATAAATGAACAAAGCAAATCAACAAAGTAAGAATACAAAAAGTAAGAAAAACAAAAAACAAAAGAGAGAGAGTCAAAAATTTTTTGTCAGAAAGGATAGATAAAATCATAATCCAAATGGAATAGACATATTCACAGCAGTTTTTGAGCTAATCATCATCACGACATTAAAAAACCAATTAAAGATCAAATATATCAAATAAAGATATGTATATATATACACATAACTAAAAAAATAAATACGCAAAAAGTTAATATCTGAGCAATAGTCACTAATGAAACACAGGGAAAAAAATAAATAGACATTGATTACTAAAATTTGTTAACAACAAAAGAGAATTTTTGTAACCACTATACATTAGAAGCATCTATTAACAACATAATAAAACACAAAGAACACACATTAATATCACCACAGCAAATCAATATATTCAATATCAGCAACGAATATTAAAAAGCTATAGACATGAGTTATTAATGATACCTAGAACGCTGTAAATACTACCTTAAATACAAAATATCAACCAACCAAATATCACTAGGAGGAGTGGAAAAATACAGAGATAGAAGGATGGAGTAGTATATGATCGAGAAAGAAATAGAGCAATAAATGATCAAATGTAAGGAGCAGTAAATGATTGAGAATGAAATAGAATAGTAAATGAACAAAGTAAAATGCAAAAGAGAAAAAGTCAAGTGCAAAAGAAAGAAACAGGGATACGCAGAAGAAATTGACATGGAGCAGCAGTATTTATAAATAAAAAGCAAGAGAAGATAGTTAAACAGTATATAACCTATTACAACACCACACGTAATAGATCAAAGTCGGTTTACAGAGACTAACAAATCTAAAGACATGGAGCAGCAGTATTTATAAATAAAAAGCAAGAGAAGATAGTTAAATAGTATATAACCTATTACAACACCACACGTAATAGATCGAAGTCGGTTTACAGAGACTAACAAATCTAACTTTATTAATTAAAGAATAAAAGCAATACACTATTATTGTAAAGGATGGAAAAAAAAGGAATTGAAGCTTAAATAATAATCACTCCAGAGAAAGAGCAAAGGAAAAAAGAAGGAAAAAGAAAGGAAATAAACATTAAATAATAATCACTCCAAAGAAGTAGCAAAGGAAAAAAAAAAACTCGGAATATTATTTTTCCCAGATTTTTTACATATTTCAGATAATGGAAAAACAAAAATCACTAATTCATTTAATACCTCTGCAACAAAATGAGTACAAATCATCAGCTAAGATAAATAAGCATCCTAGATAATACAAATCATCATCCTAGTAAGACAAATAAGCATCCTAGATAATACAAATCATCAACTCAATAAATGCATGAAATCAGGAAGCATCCAGATAAAAGCCTTTTTCTGGGCAAAAGAATCAACTAAAGCATAAAATAAAGCATCATAACAAAGTTAAAAAAAAAACGATGTGCTATCCAATTGATAATTGCAATGACTTCCAAAAAAATTTAACAGAACAACCACAATAGAAGACAGCCAACAAAACGGAAGAAAAAATATTAAAAAGGAAAAAAAAAATGCACAGACCGTGTACTCCGTCAAAAACACAGAAAAAATCAAACAAAAATGGCGAATCAAACGAACAAAGAAGCAGCCAAGAAGAATCGAAGAACGCTGCACCAAAACCAAGAAGAATTCTACTTGGCCTCACACACCAAGTCGAAGCCACCTATTATACCCATTGTCGTCGAGAAGACTTCCAGCTCTCATGGATAGAAGCCAAGTTTTTCTTTCTTGGTGGCAGTTTCTGTTGGTTTTCAAAATGTTTTTTAGTGCGAAAACGTGATAGTGCGGATCGTGTATAACACAAAATTTTTAAAAAACCTTTTATATACGCTATAAATTATATTAATTTATACAATAATAAATTAATCTTATTAATTTATAAGAATAGATAATAAATACCTTCTCGACGATTAGGACGATAACTTTATATTCTTTGGCCAACGAACAATCCTCGCTCCAAAGCTTTCTTTGAACACCTAAGCCTTCCTCGTCTAATCCTTGATATCGCAAGACTATGAGCGTGGGCTCCTGGTAAAAACTATCAGAACGATCACTCGTTAATTTGTATTCTTTCACTATCAACACATGTATGTGAAAAAATTGAGAAAATTAGAAGAACTTTTCTTCTCTTTTTCAATTAGGGAATTCGGCAAATTAGGAGGAAAACTAACATTTCTAATTCCCATTGTCTCCTATTTATAGACATTAGGACAAGCCTTTGCATGTAGACAAAGCAAATAGGAAATTGATAACTACTATATTTTAATCTCATTAAAATACAATTTTCCTTTTTCTTTTGGAAACAAGCTTTCATTTCCCTTTTGATTTAGGAAACAAAAGTTTCTTCCCTCTTTGCTTATAAGGGCTGGCCATATCAAGGAAGGAGAGAGAAAAATTCTTGCTTTCTCCAGTTTCCAATTTTAGCTCATACTTAATTCTAAGTAAAGTAACATCTTACTTTCATTTTTGAATTTAATTTGAAAAACTTGTCAAACAAGTAAACCGGATTACTTGGAGAGCAAGCAACTAAAACCCAGTGGAATTTTCCCAGTGTCACACGCCCCCTGTGGTCCCACCACAGTGTGTGACAAAATATTTAAATAATCACATTATTTAATATATAAATATTTCTCAATTAATTATTCGTGAGTGACATAAAATCCTGATAATTCATCTTGTCTTCTAAATAATACAATGAAGGGGGACTTATGGACCTATAATTTTGAGCTCTAATAAAATTAATAATTAATTAAACACTTTAATTAATTTATTAATTCTATTAATATCAAAAGTTACTCCACTAAAAACTTAAAATTACACTCTCGAAATTATAGACATAATTTACTTCTAAAAACTTGATGTATCCATTTGATATAGTCACTACATATAAATCAATCCTCCATAAATAATTCATAATTAGAGCTACGTAAAATCTGCTAGCCTCTCTAATTACATCTTTATCCTTGAGTACAATTGATTCTCTAATGAATAGTATATTCATAAAACACATTCATGAATACGAGCTCGTTACTTATTCAAGTACCGTATCAACCCTCAAAGGAATTATTTATCTGCTTCTTCAAAGAAGAAGGAACGGATTCCATCTTGTATATTAGCATTCCCGGCTATTCATTTCATCATGTTCCTAAGATACAAGGAAGAGGATTTACGATCCCAAAATCCATACTGAGTAAGTCAAAGAACACAAATCCATAAATAGGAGTCTACTAACAACTCAGGATTAAGATTATTCTATATATGACCATCGGTCGACCCAAATTTAATTTTCTATATTTAATGGAAATTATCAAAAAATCAAATTGTGTTAGTGTCCAAGTTCTACCTAATCTCATTATATGCATAATACACTCATTCAATATCCCTCTATAGTAATGATGCGGATAACACTATTCCATTCGTAATGGATTGACATATATTCGTAATGTTTTAATTAAAGATTCTAAAACTTTAATTAAATTCATTACGAGCATCATTTCAATTTTATCCTTAAATATTATCCTCTCGTACATAACACTTATATACAATATTTAAGGTTACATATATAATTGCATAATTTTCTATGATATTCATAAAGTATTCAATAATACATGCACATCAATAATGAATAAACTATTTTATTAATCAAATAATAAAATATACTTGTTACATCTCATACTTAAGGACACCAATCCTAACAATCTCCCACTTGTCCTAAAGTAGGTGTGACATGTACCTAATCCCAAAGCCTTCAAGTTGTCTATCAAAGACGTTCAGCGGTAATGTCTTCATGAACAGGTCTGTAAGGTTGTTCTCAGATGTGATCTTCAGGACCGCTACATCGCCTCTCTCAACTATGTCATGTACAAGGTGATATTTTCTCTCTATATGCTTCGCACTCTTATGACTTTTTGGTTCTTTAGAATTAGCCACTGCTCCACTAGTGTCACAGTACAGTTTAATTGGTAGATCTATAGCTAGAACAACTTCCAGATCAGTTAAGAACTTATGGAGCAAGGTAGCTTCCTTTGCAGCTTCACAAGCTGCAACATACTCAGCTTCCACACTTTTACTTAACACTCCTCCATACCACAGCTCCTCCGTTAAGAGTGAACACAGATCTGGATATTAACCGTCGACCATCGCTATCTAACTGGAAGTAGGAATTTGTGTATCCGGTGAAAGACAGATGTTCTCCGGAATAGACAAGCATAAAGTTTCTCATTCTCTGAAGATACTTGAGGATGCATTTCACTGCAACCCAATGATCCAATCCTGGGTTGGACTAGTAGAGACTGACTACTCCCACTGTGTAGTAGATATCCAGCCTAGTACACATTATGGCATACATGAGGCTCCCAACTGCGGATGCATACAGATATCTTCTCATCTCCTCTTCCTCTTGCGGAGTTTTAGGATATTGTTCCTTGGAAAGATGAATACCATGCCTAGAGGGCAAATTCCTTTACTTGGAGTTCTACATCAAAAATCTGATAAGCACCTTGTCAATATACGATGCCTGAGACAACGCCAACAGCCTTTTCATACGATCTCGAATAATCATAATCCCAAGAACATAGCTTGCTTCTTCCCAATCTTTCATTTGGAATTGGTTAGCTAACCATTCCTTTACGTTACTCATGGATTCTACATCATTCCCAATGAGTAGAATATCATCCACGTAAAGAATTTGGAAAACCACTTTCTTGTCCTTTATGTACTTATAGACACATGGTTCATGTTCGTTTTGATCACATCCATAAGACTTCACAGCCTTAACAAACCGGATGTTCCATGATCTAGAAGCCTGCTTTAATCCATAAATGGATCTCTGCAGGTTGCTTCTGCTCTCGGCCTTCTGCCAAGAAACCCTCTGGCTAGTCTATATAGATGGTCTCTTCAAGATAGACATTAAAAAAAACCGTCTTGATATCCATCTGCCATATCTTGTAATCAAAATATGCTGTTATGGAGAGGAGTATCTGAATGTATTTAAGCATAGCTACCGACAAGAAACTTTTCTCATAGTCAACTCTCTCTTTTTGGGTATAAGCCTTAGCCACAAGCCTAGCTTTGTAAGTCTCCACTTTACTATCCGCTCCTCTTTTTCTCTTGAAGATCCACTTGCATCCGATGGGTTTTACCCCTTCCGGTAGATCAACAAGTTGCCAAACTAAGTTGGAGTACATGGACTCTATCTCGAGTTCCATAGCATCTTGCCATTTTTCCTTGTCAGGATCCACCTTCGCAGCCTTATAGGTCGATGGATCTTCTTTCCCATCATCAATAGTGACGATCTATGCTTCCCAAGTATATCAGTCAGGTAATCTAATTACCTTCCCACTACGACGGGGTACCATAGGTGCTTGACTAGGAATAGTGGCTTGTTCTCTATTGGCTTCAAAAACTCTTGTCGATTGTGGTCTGATCTGATTGAAAAGTAATTCTTCTAGAACAACTCTGCTTCTGGGCTTGAAATCTATCATATAGTCATGCTCCAGAAATGTGACATTTGTCGACACAAACATTTTTTGATCTTGAGGGCTATAAAATAGTCCTCCTCTTGTCCCCTGTGGATGACCCACAAATAAACAAACTTCTGAACGAGGCTCTAACTTCCAGGTCTTAGCCTTTAGCACATTTGACGGACACCCCCATATGCGATTGTGCCTTAGAGTGAGTTTAGGACCATTCCACAACTCTAGGGGTGTTTTAGGTATAGACTTAGATGGAACTAGGTTCAAAATGTACACAGCAGTCTTCAAGGCATAACCTCAAAATGAAGTAGGAATTGAAGAATAACTCAACATGGATCTCACCATCTCTAGCAAAGTTTGATTTCTCCTTTCTGCAATGCCATTTTGTTATGGTGTTCCAAGAGAGGTAAGCTGCCAGAGTATACCGTTCTCAGTCAAGTAGTCTGTGAATTCTATATTCAACTATTCACCTCCCCGATCTGATCAGAGTACTTTGACTCGTTAACCTAATTATTTTTCAACTTCAGTATGGAATTCTTTAAACTTTCTAAATGTTTCATATTACCTTTGCATTAGGTAAATATAATCATGCCTTGAATAATCGTCTATAAAAGTGACCAAATATTCATAACCTTCTCGTGCTTGGACGTTTAGTGGTCCACATACATCCGAATGTATCAGCTCTAGGGGTAGTTTGGCTCTTTCGCCTTTCGCAGACAGGGAGCTCACTAACTTTTAGTTCGTGTAAAGGACCATCCTTTACAAGCCTTTCAATCCTGTTTAGGTTAATGTGACCAAGTCTAAGATGCCATAGGTATGTGTTAATTTCATGAGAAATCTTTTGCCTCTTATTCTTAAGTTTGGCAACCTTGAACATTTAATATTTAGCAATGTGTTAGGCATTGGTTTTATACTATATAAACCACAATCCACATATCTAGACCAAACATTCAAACCATTTCTAGATATGTGAACCAATTCATTATTAGAAGAAACTTTAAATAGTTGTTCAAATAAACTGGAAACATAAATCAAATTCATGCTAATGTCTGGAATATAATAAACATTATTCAAAACTAAATATTTATTATTTCTAAAACAAAGCTTGACTTCACCCACTGCTTTCACCGAGACCCTTGCTCTGTTGCCAACTCTTAGCATGTACTCCCTATCGGCAAGCTCCCAGTATGAACTAAGACTCTGTAAAGAAAAATAGACATGATTAGTCGCTACTGAATCAACTATCCAAGATGAGGTATCATCCTCTACTAAACATGTTTCCAGAACTAGTAAATACCTTGTTCCCGTTTCTTCTTGACCTATTCGACATGACTATTACAGTTTCTCTTCTAGTGGCCCTTTTGGTTTCAGTGGAAACATTTTCCTTTGGGCTTCTAGTCGGAGCCCTTGTTGTTCTTCTTTGGCTTATTGTTCTTAGCCTTGGCCTTAGCCTTCCCATGATTTCTTGTTTTCTTCCTCTTGTTCTTGGAAGAACTCTCTGCAATGGTAACATTTGCCTCTCCAGTCTTGCCATTACCATTGGTAGACTCGAAGTTTTGTAGCTCGTTTAGCAGTTCTGTCAAGTTAAAGTGCATTCTGTTCATAACATAGTTGTTCTTAAATTATTGGAACTGTGGGGTAAGGCTTTCCAAGATAATGTCGACCTGGGTTGCTTCATCGATAATGGCACTGTTGACCTCACCCTCGTGTAGGTGTTCGATCATGTTCAAAACATGGGTGCGAACTGAAGAACCATTCGTCATCTTTTCATGCGGTAACCAATGCAGATTTTTGAATAAAATACAACAAAAACCTATACCCGAAGGTTTACAAAATTTTTAATCGAATTGGAAAAATTGTAAATGAATAAAATGATCCATGGAACTAGACAATTAACGATCAAATCCATCATCCATACATTCATCAAACATGAATAAACATAAGCATCCATAATAAATGCAAATGCCTACCCGTCACATACATACAAATTAAATATCATATATTTAATAAAGATTGATTATCACATAATCATAGCATAAATTAATATAGCCTATAGACCCCTCTGATACCAATTGTTGGTTTTTAAAACTTTTTTGAGTACGGAAGCGTGGTAGTGTGGATCGTGTGTAACACAAAATTTTCACAAAACCTTTTGTATATGCTATAGATTATATTAATTTATGCAATAATAAATTAATCTTATTAATTTATAAGAATAGATAATAAATACCTTGTCGACAATTAGGATGATAACTTGAAATTCATTGGCCAATGAACGATCCTCGCTCCAAAGCTTTCTTAGAACACCTAAGCCTTCCTTGTCTACTCCTTGATATTGGAAGACGATGAGTGCAGGCTCCAAGTAAAAACTATCGGAACAATCACTCGCTAATATGTATTCTATCACTATCAACACATGTATGTGAAAGAATTGAGAAAATTGGAAGAACATATCTTCTCTTTTTCTCTTAGGGAATTCGGCCAAGACAAAGAAAATTAGGAGGAAAAACCAACCTCTCCAATTCCTATGTCTCCTATTTATAGAATATTAGGAGAAGCCTTTGCTTGTAGACAAAGCAAATAGGAAATTGGTAACTACTATATTTTAATCTCATTAAAATACAGTTTCTCTTTTTCTTTTGGAAACAAGCTTTCCTTTCCCTTTTAATTTAGGAAACAAACTTTCCTTTTCTCTTTGCTTATAGGGGCCGGCCATATCAAGGAAGGAGAGAGAAAAATTCTTGCTTTCTCTCGTTTCTAATTTTAGCTCAAATTCAATTCCAAATAAAGTAACACCTTACTTTCCTTTTTGAATTTAATTTGAAAAACTTGTCGAACAAGTAAACCGGATTACTTGGAGAGCAAAACACTAAATCCCAGTGGGATTTTCTTAGTATCACACGCCCCCTGTGGTCGCACCACAGTGTATGAATCCTTTTTGAATTTAATTTGAAAAACTTGTCGAACAAGTAAACCGGATTATTTGGAGAGCAAAACACTAAATCCCAGTGGGATTTTCTTAGTATCACACGCCCCCTGTGGTCGCACCACAGTGTATGACAAAATATTTAAATAATCACATTATTTAATATATAATTATTTCTCAATTAATTATTTGTGAGTGAAATAAAATCCTGATAATTCATCTTGTCTTGCAAATAATAAAAGGATGATGGGGGACTTATGGAATTATAAATCCGAGCTCCAATAAAATTAATAATTAATTAAACTCTATAATTAATTTATTAATTCTATTAATTCTAAAAGTTACTCCAATAAAAACTTAGAATTACACTCTCGAAATTATAAACATAATTTACTTCTAAGAACTTGAAGTGTCCATTTGATATAGTCACTACATATAGATCAATCCTCCATAAATAATTCATACTTAGAGCTAGGTAAAATCTACTAACCTCTTTAATTATATCTTTATCCTTGAATACCACGGATTCTCTAATGAATTTTATATTCATAAAACACATTCATGAATACGAGCTCATTACTTATTCAAGTACTAAATCAACCCTCAAGAGAATTATTTATTTGCTTCTTCAAAGAAGAATGAATGAATTCCATCTTGTATATTAACATTCCCGACTATCAATTACATCATGTTCCCAAGATACAAGGAATAGGATTTACGATCTCAAAATCCGTACTGAGTAAGTCATAGAACACAAATCCATAAACAGGAATCTATTAACAACTCAGGATTAAGATCATTCTATATATGACCAACGGTAGACTCAAATTTGATTTTCTATATTTAACAAAAATAATCAGAAAATCAAATTGTATCATTGTCTAAGTTCTACATAATCTCATTATGCATAATACACTCATTCAATATCTTTCTATAGTAATGATGCAGATAACACCATTCCATTCATAATGGGAATAACATGTATTAGTAATGTTTTAATTAAAGATTCTGAAACTTTAATTAAATTCATTACGAACATCGTTTCGATTATTATCCTTAAATATTATCCTTTCATATATAACACTTATATACAATATTTAAGGTTACATAAATATTCACGGAATTTTCTATGATATTCATAAAGTATTCAATAATGCATGCACAAAATCAATGAATAGACTTTTTATTAATCAAATAACAAAATATCCTTGTTACATCTCATGCTTAAGGACATCAATCGCAACAGTTTCAACACACATCCACTCGATGATGAGCACCCTCTTGGAACACAGACGGTGTTCAGCAAATATTATGCGTTTTTTTATTTTTTCGATTTAGTTTTGATGATTTGTACCTTTGGGTCGAGCGATCTTCTCATCGTTGCTCTTGGTGCAGGTTAAGCTCCTCCGCGGCCCAAGCTTTCTGTGACCGCATTAGCAAGGGTCGAGCAAATTTTAGCACTCCCCAACTCCAATCGTAGCTCTTTCGTTCTCAAAACTCTCGAGAAGTGGAAGTTGTACGGCTTACAAGTTGACCTTCCATTCACTCAGCCAGTCGTGCCTCCGCCCGAGCTCCTTCAAGGTAACTTCAAAACACTTTTCTAACTTGTGGTTGAGTTACATTTTTTTTCTTGCTCCGAGGCTAACGTTGTAGTGGTTTATGTAAGTTTAGTTTCCAGGATGAAGTACACTCTTCCTAGGCAACAAGGCAAGCGTAAGGGCTCGGCCTAATGTAAGTTGGCCAGTAAGTCGACCACTAGGGATACTCCGGATGCTGGGCAGCAGTCGAAGAGGCCGCAGGTAAGTGAGAATCTTGGGGCGGCCACAGTGGATGAGGCTTTAGAGAGCTCTTGGTGCCTGGATAAGGGCAAAGGTGTCAAGGCTGCTACCAACATTGATCTCCTTCTAACCCCCGAAGGTCCTTTGCTAATCCCCGAGTCGAGAGTTCTCGACCTGGGTTTTCAAGTTACTAGAGTGCCCAACCACTGCGTCAATTAAGCCATCCGCCTTCTTCCCCATTTTAGCTTCCCCATCCAGGCCATTTACACTTATTTCCATGAGAGCTCATTGGATAGGTTTGTTGAGATGGACATCTTGCAGCGCCAACGGGCTGCCATTATGCGGCAAATTTTAGTAAGTTTCACCGTAGCACTTCTCGGCTTATAATACATCTTGTCTATTGAAGCTGATGTTTTGTCTCGTGATAGGCCCTTGAGATTTCTCTGTTCAATTTCTTCAAGCACGAGGCTCTACTCAAGAAAGATTCCCCAACGCAAGTTTCTAAAAAAGATCTCTAAACTCTCCGTACTTCACGCGACGAGCTTGCTGATGCTGTCGAGCTTAAGAAAGGAATGGTCCGCTCCTTAGAGGAGAGGATCAAGGATATGGAGAAGAGTCTGGACTCTTTAATCTCTAAAGCAATGAAGGAAGGCCTCAAGAGGGGTCGAGAAGAGGGATTATCTGAGGGCAAGGTCAGCGAGGAGCTACACGCGCTCGAGACTTATCTCTCTTCCCTAAGCTTTCAGCAGAAGAAGAAAGAAGCGATTAAGGAGTTCACTGCCTCAAGTGAATTCAGTCACCTTGTCGATGATCATCTTGACGCTTACAAATCTTCTGCTAAATTTGAAGATCTCCAGTTGTTCCTGATAAAGGCGGCTGTGAATCAAATTCTCGACCGTTTTAAGAAGAAGCATCTTGAGCTCGACCTGTCTTTTCTTGATGAATCCACCGAGGAATCTGAGGTGGTTGGGGACGCCGAGCAGACTGGGAAGGGTGAATCTAGGCTGAGCAATGGAGAAGGATGGGCCAGCCGCGCTGAGTGATCGTTTGACTCTTCTTTCTCTTTTTTTTTTATTGTAATTGCCATAAGGCCAAGACATATTATTAGTTTATAATATGTCCCTTTTTTATAAATTACTTTTGGATGCATATTGAATGTAGAATTAAGCCCAAACTTCTCACTTAACTCTCGACGTTTTTAGGATAGTTGCAAAATTTAATTTAATCTAATTTTCCGCTAAGTGTTGCCATGCCAGGGCTTCCGTAACACTTAATGCTCATCGTGACGAGTTATATTTATGGGGATGGCCACGGCCTCATTGCCCCTTATCAAAGGCAAGTTTCAAACATGTCTTTGACAACTCATAGTAGTCATCAATAAATGACATAATTGTCGACATAGGTAATAACCCAAAACAAGTAGTAGTCGAATATTTGAGTTGAATCAATTTTGAATTTTATTAACAACGTAGAAGTTTTACAAGTCGAGGCTTCTAGGCCTACAAAAAGGAACAAGAAAAAATAACTTCTAATACTAATTTTTATACCTACCTACATAGTTGTCAAACTCTAGCCTCGACTATTGATAGTAAGTTTTCAGCTTGCCAGTGTTCCACGTATGCTTAATATCTCGACCATTCAACTCTGTTAGTCAATATGACCTGTTTGCCATGATTTCTCTAACTTTGGAGGGACCTTCCAAGTTGTCCCTAAGCCTCCAGAGTTCTTGGGCTTGGTATTTGGGGTCACAACTCTGAGGACGAGGTTTCCGACTTTGAATTTTCTTTATCTAACCATTCGGTTGTAGTAGCGAGTAGTCCTAGCTTGGTATTCCGCGAGCCACAATTGTGTGTCTAAGCTCTTTTCTTCTAGCAAATTAAGCTCTATATTCATTCTTTACTGGTTCTTAACCCATCGTATTATGCTACGCAACTGGTTGGGAAAGTGACCTTGACAGGAAAAACAACCTCGGCACCATAGGCCATTGAGAAGGGCGTTTCACCCATCGTTGTTCCACTCATTACAAGGTATGCCCATAAAACCTTTGGTAATTAATCTTCCCATTTACCTGTGTAATGGTCGTGTCGTCGTTTCAATGCCACTTTGATGATCTTGTTAACCACTTCGACTTGATTGTTGGATTGGGGGTATACCACGGATGAGAAGTTCTTATGGATGCCAAACAGGTCACAGAACTTATTAGTTTTGTCATTGTTGAATTGTTTCCTATTATCTAATACAAGGAATGAGGTACACCAAACTTGCAAGCTATGTTGTTTCATATAAAGTTCGTGCATTTTTTTTCTGAGATGGATATTAGAGGCTTGCTTTCAACCCACTTGGTGTAATAGTCGACCGCGACAATGGGGAATTTATATCCTCCAGGAGTCCTGTACAAAGGCCCTATTATGTCGATTCCCTACTTAGCAAAGGGCCAAGGGGTAATTATATAAGTGAGGTCCTCTAAGTGCAGTCGATGGATGGGGGCATACCTTTGGTAGCTATCGCATTTCTTTGTGTATTCCACTGCATCTTTCTTAAGATTGGGCCAATAGTACCCCTAACATAGAATCTTGTACACTAGAGACTGCACCCCAGCGTGGCTGCCACAAATTCCGTCATGTATTTCTGAGAGCACTCATTTTGCCTCTTCCTTATCAAGAGATTCAAGCACGGATGTTGAGGATCCCCGTCAGTACAAGGCATTGTCTTTCAATGTATATCTCAATGTCTGATATTCCAATCTTTTAGCCTTCTGCATATTCTCAAGAAGTTCATCGTCAATGAGATATTTCACAATGGGGTCCTTCCAACCCAGTCGACCATCTACTGGCATTGCCTCGGGCTTGGGCTAGATGGTTGGAGTTTCCAATACCTCAACTGGTACCAACTTGAGCAGCTCTGCGTCTTTAGATATGGCTAACCTAGCGAAAGCATCAGCATTGCTATTTTCTACCCTTGGCACCTTCTATATGTCGTAGGCCTTAAATTTCCTTAGTGCCTCTTTCACCTTTGCCATGTATGCCATCATCCTTTCCCCTTTAGCCTGATATTAGTCTTTTATTTGATTCACAATCGGCTGTGAATCACTGAAAATATCTATGGCTGCCACCCTCAAGTGCTCTGCTAACTGGAGTCTCGCTAGTAAGGGTTCATACTCAGCTTCATTGTTGGATGCAGAGAATGCAAAGCTAATGGTTGAGGTTATCTGATAACCTTTTGGGGTGTGTAGAATTAGCCCCGCTCCACAAACATTTTCGTTGGAGCTTCCATTGATGTATAGCTTCCACTTAGACAGTTCTTCCTCGGTATTTTCTGCTCCAACTTCTGGTAGTCTAGTGAATTCTGCCACAAAATTAGCCAGGGTTTGCCCTTTTATTATTGCACGTGGCCTGTAGTCAATGTCAAACTGAGCTCAATGGACCATTTAAGTAGCCTCCCGGAGGGGTCTGGCTTTTGTAACACCTTCCTTAGTGGGTGGTTCATCAATTCTAGTACAGTATGGGCCTAGAAATAGTGGCAAAGCTATCTAGATGTCACCACAAATACTAGGGTGAGCTTCTCCATCTGCTGATATCTTGTCTCAGTGTCGAGGAGGCGCTTGCTAGTGTAATAAATTGGCAGCTGGACCTTCTCTTCGTTGATTAACGTTGAGCAAACAGCGTGTTCTGAAACAGTGAGATTTAAGCTGCGCAATTCTCTGGGGACAAGTTTTGGTAGTAAGGGCGGCTTACGTATATGCTTCTTCAGTTAATGTAACACGTGTTCACATTCTTCTATCCTTCTCAGGGTATCAAAGAACGGGATGCATTTGTCAGTTGACTTCGGTTGACTTGGAGATGAACCTGTTAAGTGTCGCTACACACCTGGTCAACTTCTAGATGTTTTGGGTCGATTTGGCGATTTCATGTTAAGGAGTGGCTGAATTTTTTTTTCTGGATTGGCCTCTATTCCTCGATTGCTCACCATGAACCCTACGAAGTTTCCTTATTTGACCCCAAAGGCGCACTTGAAGGGGTTCAGTTTCATTTTATATATCTTTAAAACATCAAACATCCCCTTGAGGTGTTCCACGTCTTCTTCAGATTTCTTGCTTTTTACCAGCATATCATCAACATATACCTCCATGGTTTTACCTATCTGTTCGGTGAACATCTTGTTAACGAGATGATGATAAGTGGCCCCTGCATTCTTAATGCCAAAGTGCATGACCTTGTAACAATAAAGGCCCGGGTCTGTTATAGACATTGTGTAGTCTTCATCCAGATGGAACATCAGGATCTAATTGTAGCCGAAATACGCATCCATGAAACTTAAGAGCTCATGTATGGCTGTGGCATTGACCAGCTGATCAATCATTGGCAATGGGAAGCTGTCCTTTGGACAAGCCTTGTTGAGGTCGCTGAAATCCACACAAGTTAGGAAATCTTAAGAAATTAAATTTGTAATATTTAGAATTCTATTCAAAGATTGTATTTGTGATAGATATTATTTCTCTATTAAGTAATACTATTTATTTTAGTTAACGTTTCTCTCGAGATGGCGTTATTTTTAGCTGCTAGCTCGGGAGGGGCATTACAATCAACTCCTCTTTTCTTTGTTTTCCGAGCACTAAGCCAATCTTGAGTTTTCTTGTTGTCTCCACCTCATCAATTGGAATTTCCACTAATTCCTTGACTAGTCCCGTTCTAGGTTCTTCTTCTGGTAGCCAGGCATAGCCCTAGTAGCGACCATTCGCACTAATTCCTTGACTAGTCCCGTTCTAGGTTCTTCTTCTGGTAGCCAGGGGTCAATGTCAACGTCCATAGCCCTAGTAGCGACCATTCACATATCTCTTCTCATCCAGACCGGCTCGGTGTAATGGTGAATTGTTTCTGAGTAAGTAAGCCTGGACTTGTACTGGTTCCCTCTCACCTTTCCAATCCCACTGGGAGTTGAGAACTTCATAATCTGATGATATATCGATGTAACGGCCTTTAAAGCTTTCAAGGACGGTCTTCCAATAACTGCGTTATACTAATCACCTCCCTCATAACCAAGAACTTGAATAAAACAATCTAGGTGTATGGTCGGTCGCATATGGTTATCGGTAACTCCATTATCCCCTCAGGGATAACACAATCCCCGGTAAAGCCATAAAGGGTTGGGTATTACTCTGAACCTTGTTTGGGAAATTCCCATCCTATTGAAGCAATCAGCATATATAATATCCACAGAACTACTATTGTCGACCAGGATTCGGCAAACTGTGTAGTTCCCGATCATAACTTCAATTATGCGAGCGTCATTCTATGGAAAATGCACATTGTTAGCATCAGCCTCTAAGAATGTAATCTCAACTTCATCATATCATGCGGCCTTAAGCTCTCGACTAGCTATAGTCATACTACGCTAGTTGAACTTCTCCTTTGCTTCCTTCGCGTACTCCTTCTGTGTGCGTCGAAAGGTGCCACCCAGGTATGGCCTCCCAAAAATTTTCCTAATCACGCTAACGGGTTTTGGCAGATTGTCCTGCCTTTGATCATCTCTACAATCATAGTTTTGCCAGTTATTATTATGGCTGCCCCGACAGTCGTCTCTGAACTCATTGAGCCTCCCTTCTCGAATTAGCCTCTCGATTTCATCCTTTAAATCGAAGCATTTTGTACTTGTGTGCTGTTGCCTAAAATTGTGAATCTAGAATCTCGCAAGTGCACGAGTCAACAGTAGTAAAATGATGATAATCAAGTATCGTCCCACAGGGATTGAAAGCTTTTGAAATCAAATTGCTAAATTAATAAAGTTAATTTTAAGATGTTAAAAACCTAAGAATAAACTGGCTATAAGAAAATAAACAAACAAAGATAAATCTAATTAATAACAAAATGTGCATATAAATTGGCCAAAGTCACTGTTCGTGGCTCATAATTGCTAAATTGTCTCCTATCAATGATGCGCGTTGCTGCAGCAATGGACGGCAACGAAAACTTCCTTGTTAACCAGATTTACTAAATCCAAAAAATCCCTTTGCAAATCTAGACTCTAAAATCAGAGAATGAAGCTCTAAATCATATGGTTATGAAAGACACAATATATTCCTATATCATGTGAATCAAAAATCTTAAACAAGATCTAAAAACTTGCACTATTCAAGCTGTGTCCACTCAACTAAATCTTCCTAGATCTAATCAAAGCTATACTCCCCTCTTATGATTTCCCAATCACAGTTAAGGTACAAATTCAGCTCACTTGAATAAACAAAGAAATAATCATCAGATCCATTCAACATCAACTAACATTTCAATATTTAACAACTCAACAATCTCAGCCAACAAATCATAATCTTATAGAGTTATATATGGATTCGAGTTCAGATTTATAGAGAAACGTAAATGTTCTTCAACAAGGTAAAACAGAGTATTGAGAGTAAGAAAAACTAAGGTGATGAGGAGAGAATCCGAATCCCCTTTTTTCAAGGTTTCTTCTAGCACTTCCTGCATCAACAATGGTCCTTCCTTCACGTTTAACACCCTGTGACGTTTTCTTCTTCTTCTTTCCAGTACTAGAGCTGGTACTTGATCAGAGAAATAGAGGTGGTTTCCTTTTCAAAGTTTAGCCGCCCCTATGTTACAAAATATGACCAAGGACACCTTCTTTCTTCTCAGCTACAGGTACTTATTGTACCTGATAGCTCTAGGAATTAGAGTTATTTTAGGCATTTCTAGGCTTATAGTTGGCTTATCCAAAGGTTTAGTTGTTAATTTTTTGCTTCATTTGCTCAACTTTTGGTTCATGTGGTGCACCCTCTTGGAATTCAGTTGTATGAGGTTTATGTGTTAACTTTGAAGAAAAGTGCTAACGTGTGGCAAAGAGGGTGTCATTTCTGATTTGCAGGTTTTGTAATCATAAATGTTGCAGCATTTCTACAGCAAAAATGTGACAGAATGCATTTAGTGGATGACGTCAGTGCACAACTTTGCACGGGAATTAGGACACAGAACGCATAAGACAAATTTGGTGCCTAGTCAGATGGACCCAACATGCCACCTCAGCATCCTTGGTTACCCTAAAGAGGGGTGCACCTGGAAACCCAAGAGGGAAGAGGGGAAGTGCCGCAGGAGGAATAAAAGAAAACAAGAGGGGAAAATAAAAGACAGACCCCGTAGAGAGAAAAACACCAGCAGAGAGTAAAAAGAAAAGAAAAACCAGAGAAGAGAGAAAGAAGAAAGACAAGTACGGAGGAGGCCAAATTGGGCTGGAAATCTCAAGGAGGAAGCCGCGGGAGGAGACCACCAGCTTCACCTAGTCTTCACTTTTGTTCTCCTCATCTTGGTTTATCTTTCCTCTTCTTTGTATTCAACTCATGGCTGTTCATTTTGTTGTAATTAACGGAACAAGAATGAGCTAAATTCATTTGACTGGGATGATAAAGTACTCGACACTGTAATCAACATTGTTTATGCTTACTTTGTCTATTTTGATATTGTTCAAGTTTGTTCAATATAAGCGTTACTGCCCATTTTTGCTTATTGATTGGCCATCTTAAACAGAAGATTGTGAGTTCAATTTGTTGGGAAGTTGATTGGAATTAGACCAATATTGAACAATGTGTTGTTTAGCTAAGTTTCACACAGAAGTCTAGTTGATTTGCAAGTAGTATAGGAATATACACTTAACTCACATAGCCCAATTGAAACCCAAGCTTAACTTAACCTCTATGTTTAGATTTCTCATAGGAATATGTTGAAATATGAGTAAATAGGCGAAATCATAAGTGAATCGGAAGATTCCTATGCTAAATTCGTGTTTCAGGTTAACTGACAGCATTGCTGTAGCAAAAGTCGTAGCATAAATAGTCCAGATTGCAGGAAAGGGGAAATTGAGTCCTAGTTTTCACAAATATTAATTTTCTCCTTTGATAACTTAGTGTGCATTTATTTACTCGTGTTTATTGCAATTCTTGTAGTCTTTATAATTGAATCAAACCATTAAATTTGTTTACATTGCATCTCTTGGATCTTATTAAGAAAAATATATTGATAACTTTCTCCGTGGGAACGATACTCTACTCACACTTTATTACATGAGGCGACTCGTGCACTTGCGAGCACATAAATCACGCAACAAGTTTTTGGCGCCGTTGCCGGGGACAGTTATCATAGTTGATCTTTGTAAGATTCAAGTATTTTTGTTATTTTACTTGACAATTTTGTTTTCGTAGATTTCAGCTATTCTTCTTCTCACATGAATCGATAATAAGACTGTGATTTGCTGCCCTTGGATCCAGAAATTGACAGAACGTTCCTAGAAAGGAGAAGGGAGCAGCAAGGTCTAGCGGTTGTTGAAGGAATGGCAGAGGAAGCTGCCGGCAATGCAGCCAATCTTGGGCAGCCCGTACATGTTAACAATCCAGTTACCCAGCCAGCCATGGCAGATGATAGGGATAGGGCCATCAAAGAATATGCCATACCGATTTTACTTGGGCTCAATCCGGGTATCATTAGGCCAAAGATACAGGCACCTCATTTTGAGCTTAAACCGGTCATGTTTCAAATGTTGCAAACACTAGGCCAATTTAGTGGCATGGCAACTGAAGATCCCCACTTGCATCTCAGGCTATTCATGCAAGTCTGTGATACTTTTAAGCTTCTAGGGGTTACAGAAGAAGCTTTGAAACTAAAGCTCTTCCCTTATTCCTTGAGGAATAAAGCTAGGGAATGGTTAAACTCTTTACCCCCGGAGTCTGTGGTGACGTGGACAGAGTTGGCAGAGAAATTTTTGATGAAGTATTTTCCTCCAACTAAGAATGCCAAGCTTAGAAATGACATCACTGGATTTCAGCAACATGAGGGGGAATCTTTGTATGGGGCATGGGAGAGGTTTAAGGAATTATTGCGCAAATGCCCTCACCACGGGATTCCTCATTAGATTCAGATGGAGACGTTCTACAATGGACTTAATGGGCAAACTCAGACCATAGTAGATGCTTCAGCAAATGGTGCTATTTTGGCAAAGACTTACAATGAGGCTTATGAGATTTTGGAACGAATGGCTAATAACAACTATCAGTGGCCTGCGGAAAGAGCAGCTGCGGCTAGGAGAGTAGCAGGAGTTCATGAAGTGGATACGGTGACAACTTTAACTGCTCAAGTATCATCTTTGGCAAGTATCTTGAAATCAATGAATCAGGGGGTGAATTCTCCTCAGTTTACAGCGGTCTCTTGTACTTACTGTGGTGAAGGGCATCTCTTTGATAGTTGTCCATCCAATCTGGAATCAGCATATTATGTGGGTAATTTCCACAAAAACAACAATCCGTATTCCAACACCTATAACCCAGGTTGGAAGCAGCACCCAAATTTTTCTTGGAACTCTGAAGAGCAGAACACAGCATCTACTTCCATAGCAAACCACCCCCATCATCCTCTTGGATTTCCACAACAATCAAGACATCAACCGGTGGAACAATACTCATCGATTGAGCACTTGTTAAAGGAGTATATGGCAAAGAATGATGTATTATTCAAAATCAGTCGGCACTGATTCATAACCAAGCAGCTTCATTGAGAAACTTAGAGAATCAAGTGGGGCAGTTAGCTAATGCCTTGACAAGTCACCCTACAGGCGCACTCCCAAGTAATACCGAAGATCCCAGGCGTGAAGGCAAAGAGCATTGCAAGGCTATTACGCTGAGGAATGGGAGAGAAGTAGAGCGAGTGACTAAACAGCCCAAGTGCCAAGAAGAGCCCTCTTCAATCCAAGGTGAAGTGGAAAAGGAAGCAGAAGTAGAAGAATCTAGAAAATGAAGCGATGCTGCAGAACCTACAGTAAAACCTACAGCAACGCTGCAGTAAAGTTTGACAGAAAAGCAGAATGATAGACCACCGCCACCATTTCCTCAAAGATTTCAAAAGCATCTGCAAGAAAAGCAGTTTAAAAAGTTTCTAGATGTCTTGAAGCAACTCCATATAAACATTCCATTGGTGGAGGCATTTGAGCAAATACCTAGTTATGTGAAATTCATGAAGGACATTCTTTTGAAGAAAAGAAGACTTGGAGAATTCGAAACAGTGGCAATGACGGAAGAAAGCAGCGCCATCTTGCATAATAAAATCCCTCCAAAGTTAAAAGATCCTGGGAGTTTCACCATCCCATGTGCTATTGGCAATAACTACTTTGGCAAGGCTCTCTGTGATTTAGGAGCAAGCATAAATCTTATGCCTATGTCAATTTTCAAGAAGCTTGGAATCGGGGAAGCATGGCCAACCACAGTAACTCTTCAATTGGCTGATCGATCTCTAGCTCATCCAGAAGGAAAAATTGAAAATGTCCTGGTGAAAGTAGACAAGTTCATCTTCCCCGCTGATTTTATTATTTTAGATTATGAAGCTGACGTGGAGGTGCCCATCATTTTGGGGAGACCATTCCTAGCTACAGGGAGGACATTAATAGATGTTCAAAAAGGGGAGTAACAATGAGAGTCAATGATGAGCTGGTCACTTTTAATGTTCTCAAAGCAATGAGATTTCCTGATGAAGTGGAAGAATGCTCTGTGGTGAATGTAATGGATACTAGTGCTTTAAAGGGGCTGGAGCAAGAGTTGGAAGGAGAAATTTCAGAAGTGAGTAGTCAGTTGCCTTGTTTGGAAGCAAGATCAACCGGTACAACTAGAGGAAGGCAGTTTGAGTCGTTGGGGCTATTCGAACGGCTATGTGAAATGCACGAAGTAGTATTCGAGGGTGGAGAGAAAAGGCTGAAGATAACTCAAAAGATTATTCCAGCTACAGTGGCTAGGATTTCACAAGAAAGCAATGTTAAGATAGCCAGGTTTGACCATTCTGATAAAGACCCTCCAGAGGCACCAACTCAACCTTCCTCAAACAATCCCACACCTCCTTCGAGCGCTAAGGACTCGGTGTCCAGTTGCTTATCCAGTTTAGAGAGCATGATTTCTCTTGTTGAGCTAACTCAACATGACATTCTTGAGGAGCTTCGGCTGGCCCAGAAAAGTCAGAAGGATGTGTGGAAGTATATGGAGGCCCAAGAAGCTGTGATGCAAAGACCCTTCAGGGCAAATACCAAAAGGCTCCACACATTCCCTGAATTTCCCACGCATGTTCTCGATCCATTTACTAGTCAGCCCACCGATGACACCGATATTGTAGCGGGAGCAGATGATTAAGGCCAGATCGCAACTTCTAGCCCTTCAGGGATGCCCCTTTACCCTCATTTTTCTTATTATTTCTTTTATCTATTTAGTTAATTTTTGTTTATGTTTTTTTTTTTTTGCCTTATTTCTTTTTCAACAGTGGGGACACTGTTGATTTCAAGTTTGGGGGGGTGTATTTCCTGTTTGTGTTGAGACCGGTTCGTTTATTTTTTAGATTGGTTATTTTTCTGGTTTTTGTGTTTTGTTATTTCTGGTGTGTTTTGTGTGCAGGGAGAGTTTCTTTTTGTCAATTTTTGTGGTGTGAAAAGTGTGTGGTTTTCACTGATGAGGTAGGCTAATTCAAGGCATGCTTTTGTGATAGATTAACTTAAATTGGATGTAAGTGAAAACCCATAGAACTTGACTTTTGAATGTAATTCTCTATGCAATTCTTTCCACAACATTCGTAATGTTACTTCCCGAGAGCTTATTAATGGCTAGATTGCTTTGAGAGCTTAGGTTTTTATAATTGACCTAGAGACTCCTTTAAGGCAAAATTCTAGGAAGCCTAGTATAAGGAGGACGACTGAGACAAAGATTTGATTAACGACACCATTCTGTTTAGTTTGAAAAAAAAAAAATTACTCAGCTGTCTTGGAGCTTAGTAACCAGGAGTGAGCATGAGCCCCATGTTCACTTTTGCATCAAACGGTAAACCGAGATAAGAGTATGCAAAGCACTTTGAATTGCAACTTTGTTGAGTAACCGGGTGTCTTCATCACAAATGTTGGCATTCACGTAAAAAGGCAATTGTGGCATTACAAAGAAGTAAAAAAATTAAAAAAATTAAAAAAAACAGAGAGAAAGATAAGATTAAAAATCAGAAGAATTGGGAATGAGGTGTCAAGTTGGGAAGAATTTGAGTCTTAAGTCTGATTCCAAGTGCTAGGTGATTCCTCATTAGTGGAGAAGGAGTCAATAGGTCAACATATGGAGACACTTCTAGGCTTGATGATTGTGGTCTAGGTTGACGTGGGTGATCGGGAAGGAAGCACAATTGATGTGTGTGCACACACACACCAGGGAAGAGCATTTGAAATGAAGGAGAAATTGGCCGATCTTATATTTCAAAGAGAGCTGGTGTAGAGCTTAAGCGTGCAAAAGTAAAAGGGAATTCTCTTAGTGTCATTTGTTTATGTGTTGTTTTTGTAGTGTCAGTTGTTTTGTAGTGTCATTACTCGAGGACGAGCAATACTTTAAGTTTGGGGGTGTGATAACTCTAGGAATTAGAGTTATTTTAGGCATTTCTAGGCTTATAGTTGGCTTATCCAAAGGTTTAGTTGTTAATTTTTTGCTTCATTTGCTCAACTTTTGGTTCATGTGGTGCACCCTCTTGGAATTCAGTTGTATGAGGTTTATGTGTTAACTTTGAAGAAAAGTGCTAACGTGTGGCAAAGAAGGTGTCGTTTCTGATTTGCAGGTTTTGTGATGATAAATGATGCAGTATTTCTACAGCAAAAATGTGACAGAGTGCATTTAGTGGATGACGTCAGTGCACAACTTTGCACGGGAATTAGGATACAGAACGCATAAGACAAATTTGGTGCCTAGTCAGCTGGACCCAACATGCCACCTCAGCATCCTTGGTTGCCCTAAAGAGGGGTGCACTTGGAAACCCAAGAGGGAAGAGGGGGAGCGCCGCAGGAGGAATAAAAGAAAACAATAGGGGAAAATAGAAGACAGACCCCGTAGAGAGAAAAACACCAGCATAGAGTAAAAAGAAAAGAAAAGCCAGAGAAGAGAGAAAGAAGAAAGACAAGTACGGAGGAGGCAAAATTGGGTTGGAAATCTCAAGGAGGAAGCCGCGGGAGGAGACCACCAGCTTCACCTAGTCTTCACTTTTGTTCTCCTCATCTTGGTTTATCTTTCCTCTTCTTTGTATTCAACTCATGGCTGTTCATTTTGTTGTAATTAACGAAACAAGAATGAGCTAAATTCATTTGACTGGGATGATAAAGTACCCAGAACTGTAATCAACATTGTTTATGCTTACTTTGTCTTGTTCAAGTTTGTTCAATATAAGCGTTACTGCCCATTTTTGTTTATTGATTAGCCATCTTAAACAAAAGATTGTGAGTTCAATTTGCTGGGAAGTTGATTGGAATTAGACCAATATTGAACAATGTGTTGTTTAGCTAAGTTTCACACAGAAATCTAGTTGATTTGCAAGTAGTATAGGAATATACACTTGACTCACATAGCCCAATTGAAACCCAAGCTTAACTTAACCTCTATGTTTAGATTTCTCATAGGAATATGTTGAAATATGAGTAAAGAGGCAAAATCATAAGTTGATCGGAAGATTCCTATGCTAAATTCGTGTTTCAGGTTAACTGACAACATTGCTATAGCAAAAGTCGTAGCATAAATAGTCCAGATTATAGGAAAGGGGAAATTGAGTCCCAGTTTTCACATATATTGATTTTCTCCTTTGATAACTTAGTGTGTATTTATTTACTCATGTTTATTGCAATTCTTGTAGTCTTTATAATTGAATCAAACCATTAAATTTGTTTACATTGCATCTCTTGGATCTTATTAAGAAAAATATATTGATAACTTTCTTCGTGGGAACGATACTCTACTCACACTTTATTACTTGAGGCGACTCGTGCACTTGCGAGCACATAAATCACGCAATAGTACCCTAATTCCATGTGGCAGCACATGAGAAAGCCTCCAATGAGTGGCTCAATCAGCACCCTTCACAGACAAAATCAGCCCATTCACCAGCTCAGGTCCAGCTGTCAGCAAAACACACATCTGGCCCAGCTTGTCCTGGCAGGGCAATGCTGACTAGGATTCCTTCATACTCCAAAAATGAGAAGCTGCTCAAAGCTCCAAACGAGCACGTTTTCTTAAAGCTGAGATTAACCACAAAGTGCACCTAAATTAGCTCTTTTTAAACGCTAATCACGAGAGAGAGAATTTATGAAACACAAATAACTAAAAACTATTAACAAGACAAAATATAGGAGAGAACTAATACTAATTACCCTCTAGGTAATAATTTAAGCTTGGGAAATGCTCAATTAACTCTATTTTGATAGAGTTGTCATGTGCCGACCCTCGTCCTAGAATCTGTAGTACTTGTTCTGATTTCTTCTTACAGGATTAGACTTTAGCGGTGGTGGTCGACGCAAGACTTGGATATGGTTAATCTCATGGTAGACATCCTCAATTCCCATGGACAAGGGAGTGTATGTGTTATACCTCTATGGCTTGAACCGCTTCGCGTCTCCTTGATTTGTGGGAGCGATTCCGCTCTGATTTTTTATAGTGGGGACAGGGTTATACTTCTGTCTCGCCTACATCTTAGGATTTTCTCAGCGCTTTTTATCGTTATTCTGATGGCTCGGCTGCCTTCTCTCTTTTTTTTATCAAGGCCACCACTTTGCTTTTCAAGGCCTTTTTTGCCCCTTCTGCATTAATGAATCCCTTAGTTGTAGTCAAGAATTCCTGGTATGTCTGGAGTGGCCTCCGATCGAGGTATGTACTGTATGGCATATCCTTCCTCATACTTGCTAAAGCCCCCATCATCAGTGCTACCTCGTCGATGATTTCTTTTGTGGTAGCCACTTGCTCTTCGAAGCTCGCTATTCAGTCTTTTAGGGACTTGTTTTGTCCCTAGTAGACCCTTGAAAGGTTCTGCTTCGATAGAATGTATTTCTTGACACCTATGAACTGAGTCAAGAAGGCGTTCTTTAAATCATCCCAACTCATTAGAGAGTTGGGCTTCACGGATCTGAACCATCTCTTGGCAGAATCAGATAGGTGGTTCCTAAATGCTTGACGCATGACCTTTTCAGGATATTCGTGGAGGACCATGTGTCCAGTGTAGACCTCCAAATGATCATCTGGGTCACTCATTTCGTCATAGAGCGGAATTGGAGGTGGCTTGTACTTATCAGGTAGAGAGACTGGAATGATGTTCTCAGTAAAGGGATGGTCGTTAGACGTATACATCTTGGCATCAACATTTACTGCCTGAGCCACTTTTCCAACAACTTGCTCGAAGTTGTTTAAGCGACTACATATCTACTTCTCCAACTTGGCCATCATCTCGGCCAAAGCCTTATTTTCTGCCACAAGCTCCTCTTTTCTAGTCTTTTGCGACTCTCGCTCAAGTTGAGCGTTTAGTTGCTCTCTTAAGTCTCCACCGCGCATAGATGAAGATTCGATCGGAATAGAACTTCTCATATTCCTATTTTCCTGCGATTGAGGGGGTTTATACCTATTATTCGTCCTAAGGTCCGTAGCCCTCTCTTAGGCTTTTTTCCTTGATGCCTGTTGTCTGCTTCCCACAGATCTATTCGACTTGGCCGGATGGGGATTGGGGTTCGTATCACTAACCCCCTCAGGATTACCGCGCTGATCACCATTCATTTAGTTCTCGGCGGCGGCGTTTACTAGGTCCATCGGTGCATCTTCTTGTGACGACATTGAATTAAGCCTCTGATCGCACCTAGCTATGGTCATGGTCATTCTCTCTACCGCCGCGGTAAGAGTCTCAGCCTGCTTTTGGAGCTGATCAATACAATCCTGAGAGTCCCTATTTGTTGCTGCAATTACCCTTTGATTGGGTGGCTTCTCCGGCCGTAACTAGTTTCCATTTGGAGGATTTTGTTGATTCCTCCCATCAACGGTTGGATTCTGGCCTCCTTGGCTTTTTTAGTTAGTCGTCACACTGCGAGTTCTTCTCGAAGGCATGTTCTTGTTGTTGCTAGATTCATGAATTCTGGGTTTTATATGCCCTCTTTCTAGCGCCAATTGTTGACAATAGAAATTCACCAACTCAGAATTTGACCTCTCGGGAAATACTCGCGCAATAACACTCACGAATTGTTTTAGAAAATAAATGTTTAAAATAAAGAAGACACAAAGTTTATAGTGGTTCGGCAGAAACTCTTTGTCTACGTCCACTTGTGGATGCACTAATTCTCAGAATTACAACTTCTCTCAGAGTTGGAAAATAGTGCGTAAAAAAATATAATGAGGACTTTAGCCCATATTTATAGGCTCTCCCAAATTCAAAGATACTTATCCCTAATTTCCCGATGATAATTCCCTTATCTACTCTAAAGGAATTATTTCGTTGATCCACATCTGATCTTCCCGTTTAAATTTTGATATTTGATGAGTTTTATCCCCTCCTGACTTGGCGGGATTGGTTTTGGATTTGATTCTCTGGTCTTTTTTCTGATTTTGTAGACTTCTCGACGCAGAGACCTTCAAAGGCTTTTAAGGACTTCTCGACTTCAATGCCTTAGCTTTGAGAGTGCTCCTCAACCTAAGGACATCTCCTTAGCTGTCAATTCTCGACTTCAGGAATCAGCCCTGACTTCCGAAGCTCTCAACGCATGCGACTCAAGAGAATGGTTTGACTGCTCGACCATAGTGCAACAACCAGTATTCTCAAAAATGAGGAAACAACTAAGAAATTCTCTAAAAAAAAACTACTAAATACGTAATTACATGACTTTGAGAATCGTATATATAGATCTTGAAAAATAAAATAAAATATGACGCGTCTGCAAGTATTTGCAGAAAAGACCCAAGCTTTTGGACTCTAATTATTAAAAAAATAAAAAATAAAAAAGTGACTTTCTACTTGTTTGAAAGGGCAGATCAAGCACTTTCTTTTTAGATCTAGATTTACATTTATTTAATTTTTGTTAAGATAATATATATAATGAAGGTTCTGGTTGTTTTTGCATGCGTGTTTGTTTACACTCTATTCTCCACTACGCCATTTCAATTATGCATGTATACGACAAAAATATCAAGTTATGCTGCAATTTTATTTAATGCAAATAATATATATTGCTTTAACGTGTATATTAACCAATTATTATTATATTCATAAGCTTTATATCTTGATCTCGTACCTTTTTGAGAAAAATATCTAATCTCACTCGCATAGAATATTAGAATTAGCTTCGACAAATCAGACAGCACCAGCATATTTGTCGAACAAAAGCTTAATTTAGTTGAATTTGATAATTCGTTAAACATAAAAAGGAAAGAAATATATAAAAAGAAAAACGAGAAGAAAGGAAAAGAAAAATGGTGTCATTTGTGCATCTACGTTGTACTTTGCTTCAATTAATCCTGTCAGACAACTAGTGATCAGTTTATCTGACTCATTTTGAAAAAAATAATAATAACTAAGCATACGCTGAATTTGCAGATAATTAGAGGTAATATTTATAATAGAATTAGGCTATTCTTTGAAACAAATTAGTGTGATTTGGGGTCTAGTTTATTTTAGAAGTGTTTTGTAGGTCTTTAGCTATATGACTCTGCCTGAGTACAAAAACACATGCCAAGACAGTTTAGTCAAAGTCAATGCTTCCATTGAATTGATTAACCAATTATTGGGCATGTTTGATGCATTGTGTATTATGTCATATCGTATCATAGTTAAGCATTGACCCAAACTTCGTTACGTAGCAGTTTCGACACTGTTACACCACGGTCGAGGAGTCGATCGTTCCTTTGATTGACAAGCGTTGAGGTATCCCAGCCGAAAGTCGGTCGTTGACGTTGAGAAAAAGGTCGTACCTAGGATGCCCTCAAGACGACGAGAGTTCGTG
>NW_010367232.1:104924-129333 GCF_000414095.1 Morus notabilis | reverse complement strand
CGTGTAGGGGGATATGTGTCGAGGACTCCGCCTGAGTTGTGAGGGTCACGACGTCGAGAGAGCATCCCGGTCTAATCCAAACCAAATCCCGTCAACTCGAGAAAAGATACACTGTACCAACTGTCAGGGTTCAGGTTAGGAAATCAGGTAACCGGTAAGAGTGGTTGGCCTGACTTGGAAGCTGAAATCATGGAAATACAACTGCCAAAGGTACCAAATGGGGGATTGATCTTATTGGCCCATTACACAAAACCCCTGGGGGATATAAATTTGCCATTGTAGCTGTCGACTACTTTATGAAGTGGGTTGAAGCCGAGCCACTGACGACTATATCGGAGGAAAAATGTACAAACTTCATATGGAATAACATAGTTTGCCAGTTCAGTGTACCACATTTTCTCGTGTCAGATAACAGGAGACAGTTCAACAATGACGACACCAACTAGTTTTGCGAATTGTTGGGTATTCAAAAGAACTTTTCCTCTGTTGTATACCCCCAGTCCAACGGACAGGTCGAGGCAGTCAACAAAGTCATAAAAGTAACGCTAAAACGGCTACTCGACAACTATAAAGGGAAGTGGGCTGATGAGTTACCGAAGGTCCTATGGGCATACAGGATGACCAGTAGGACTACCACGGGGGAAACTCCCTTCTCAATGGCTTATGGGGTGGAAACGGTCCTTCCAGTCGAGATATCCCTTCCTACCAGCCGAGTGACACGGTATGAAGATGACAGAAATGCTGAGCGAATGAGCTTAGAGCTCAACCTTTTAGAAGAAAGGCATATGGATGCGCAGTTAAGGCTCGCCGCATATCACGCCAGAAGTGCTAGGTACTATAACCAGAAGGTTCGGTTCAGAGTAAGAGATCTTATCTTGCAAGTGGTGACCCTAAATACTAAGCCTAAGAACTCTGGCGCCCTAGGGCCAACTTGGGAAGGCCACTGCAGAATAAAAGAGGTTGTAACCAATGGAAAAAAACAACTCACAGAATTAAACGGTCGATACATCAAGCACACATGGAATGCAGATTAATTGAAGACCTACTACCAATAGGGGGAGAAAGGTTGACCTAAAAGTTAAGTTTGATACTTTTCTTATGTTGTGTTACAAGCTGAAAAGTCGACTTGTAAATTCTACATAAATATAAGTATGATTGAATCTTCTACTCATTTGATATGTGCCAAATATATATATATATATATATATATATACACACACAATGAAATACTACATCGCACTCGACTTGGCTCTACATGCTCAAAAATCTACTATCTACGTCGACCAATAAAATGTTGACCAATGTTGTGTCAAAGACAAGTTAAAGACTTCATCTTTGACAAGGAGGCAACAAGGCTACGGCCACCCCAAAGTCTGTAAAGGTGGTGAGCCCTGGCTTAACCATACTTAACCAAAAAAATAAATAATAAAAAATAAATAATATATGTCTACAGCATTCATATGCAAAATAAGGCACACACACACACACACACATATATATATATATATATACACGTAAAGGAAAAATATGTCTCAGCCTTATGGCCATTACAAAACAACAAATCCAATGTCTTAGCCTTGCGGCCCTGTTAAAAAAACAGAAAAAGAGAGAGAGAAAATGTCCTTATAGCATCGCCTCATCCCTTGGTGCATGCTCAGCATCTTCGACCCCCGGCACTGCCTCGACCTCCTTAGATTGATCGACCCTCGCCTCCTCCACCTTCTTATCATCAAACTCATCGAGGAAAGATAAATCGACCTCTGGGCATTTTCTTCTGAAACGGTCGAGAATCTGGTCCCCAGCAGACCTCATTAACGACAATTGAAGGTCCTCAAACTCAACAGAGGCTTTGTAAGCGTCAACCCTTTAAGCAAGAAGACCCTCAAAGGCCTCTGAGGATTTGAATTGTTCAACCTACTGGTCGACCATGTTCTTGAACTCTTGGGATGACTTAAAAGCCTCCAGCTAAGCGTCGACCGATCGATGGAACTCATCGAATGCCAGAAACTCCTCAACCACTTCCCTTTTCTTCTGTTGGAAGTTGGGAGATGAAAGGTACGCCTCGACCGCCTTGGAGCATCCTTCCTTGAAGCCTTTCTGGAAGCTCTCATTTTTCTCCTTGGCGATCGTTTCCTCAAGGGATCGGACCTTAGCCTTCCCGGCCTCCAAGTCCGAGGAGAGTTCGGTCCAAGCAGGTGTAGAGCTGTAAACTCCTCCTCAGAAGCACTCAACGGGGTGCCTTGCTTAAGCAAAATCTCGAGCTCCACATATTTTAGAAGCGTAGCTTTTAGAGCCTGGACAATGAAAAGGAGGGGGCATGTTAAGATATCAAGATTAGTTTTGTGAGAATAAAGGTCGAGGACTGAGCAAGCAAAATATACTGAGATTTGGCGCGTCACCACTACGTGCTGGCGTTCCAGGAGGCCCATCCCAACAAACTTGCCCTAGGAATCCTAATGAAAGTATGTGTAGATAGCCTGGATGGGAAGGCTGAAGCGAAAAGGGAGGCGCAGGGCCTCGTTGAGATTGTGCTTGATCATATTCGAGACCAGAAATTGGGGGTCATTAATTTTCGACCCCGGCATCACAAGGGGCTCCTCAGGTGCACGAGGAACCTCCAGATTTGCAACAACCTCGGCGCCCTTCACCTTGTCAAGACGTCGAGATCCCCGAGACGACCCTCGACCGTCGGACAACCCTCAGGCTCATCTGCCTTCTGTCTCTTGGGAGCGGGAGTGATGACGAACCCCGACCCGTCAGGAACTTCGGAGACACCAGGGGCTGGAGTGGCATGGGTCATCGGCTGACCCGATGACCTAGAGGAGGCCTTTCCCTTGCTCTTCTTTGACTTGTTAGGGAGGACATACCTCATTGTCGATGGCCCGGCTGCAAAATAAAAAAGAATCAGGTCTGAAATGACTATAGAAAATCAAACTACAAGTCTAACTTACCGTTAAGGAGACTGCAGAAGGGGCAACGGGTTGGTGCGAAGGGTCGAGAATGACTACCAGACCATACAACCGGCGGTTCTCCAGGGTATTGAGAACGATAGAGCTGCGACTGGAGTCAGAAAGAGATAAGATCTGCTCGACCTGTGCTAGAGCAAACGAAGAGAGCTTCGGCCGAGTAGAAATTTCACCTACATTAAGAGTAAGTATGTAAGATAGCTCAACGAGTGGAAAAGATACTACAAGGATCCAATAAAGTGGAGACCTACAGTATTTGCTGAATACTGTCTGCATTCTCAGGGGATGCTCGCCGTCAAGCGGGTGGGTATTGAAGTTTCCACCAAGGAAAAAGAATTAGGGCTTCCACCCGTAGCAACTGGAGGTCATATCAATAATGATAGGTGGGACTGGTGGTTTGGATTTGGAATGGGAGCACAAGTAAAACAATCCTCTCTGCCCTGGGGAACCCTTAAAGGCATAGTAATATAAAAATTTCTCGATGGTTAGGTCGAGGTTCAAAAATTTTCACCACAAAATAATCATGGAGTTTATTGTCACCCAACAATTGGGTGACAGTTGCGTGGGAGAAATCCTGTGAAGGCCACAGAGGGCCTTCACGAACGGGTGAAAGGGAAGAGTTTGCCCAAAACTGAGGGAGCAGGTATATACAGTCATGTGGTTGGCAGAGGGGGTTGTGAGCTCTATCATTAGAGGTTGGAATAATCAAATAAAAATTATTGACGTCGATCCCCGCATCACGGAACGCCTTCATGGCAACCCGGGGATTTATTTCTGATGGGTTGACGTTAGTCACCATCGTCGAGATGCCACTAGTCGACACCTTCCTGTAACCATGGCCTTCAACGGGGCCGACCCGTAGGCCATCATCCACATCGTCGAAGAGAACGAGCTCGTCCAGCTAAGAGGTTGAGACCGACCCCTCGGCATATTCGTCCACCTGGCGGAGTAGAGAATCCCCGCTTTCGCTCAATGACGTGCTTGATGTCGCAGCTTCTTCAGGGTCATCCCTAACCCTAGAGGTTGAGACTTCTCGACCTCTAACCTGTTTTGGCGGCATGTTGTGGAAATAAGCATAAAAGGGGTCGAGTTAGTGCCTAATGGTCGAGAGGTCAGAAATGGAGTTCGAGAAGAAACATAAGCATGTTTTGAACAGATAGATCCGAGAGTCTGGGATTAACAATACCAAACTCCCATGAACACAAAAATGGGGTAAAACTCATGCAAGGGTCCCCAGAACCCAGAAACGAGCCTGAGGACCCCCAGCAAAAGCGACTAAACCCAAATGGACAATGCCAAGTGGATTCAGCCCCAGGTTCATGATCAACAACATCAAGTAGTACATTTTTTCTCCTTAACAAGTTGCTTTTTGCAGGAATTAGTTCTAGAGTCACATAGAAGAACCATCAGGACCGAAACAACTTACTAGTTCTTGAGAACGTCTGAAAACTTAGAAACAGAGGAGAACAAGGCACAGAGAATGTACGCGGAAGGCGAAGTCAGATAAGGGAACTTCTGGTAGAAATCCAGCACAGTAACGACGACCTGTAAATGAACAATCATAAAACTGCTCGGAGGGAGTCGATCGTTCCTTTGACTGACAAGCGCCGAGGTATCCCAGCCGAGAGTCGGTCGCTGACGTCAAGAAAAAGGTCATACCTAGGATGCCCTCAAGACAACGAGAGTTTGTGCAGGGGGGACATGCGTCAATGACTCCGCCTGAGTTGTGAGGGTTACGACGTCGAGAAAACATCCCGGTCCAATCCAAACCAAATCGCGTCAACTCGAGAAAAGATACACTGTACCAACTGCCAGGGTTCAGGTCAGGAAATCAGGTAACCGGTAAGGGTGATTGGCCTGACTTGGAAGCTGAAATCATGGAAACACAACTGTCAAATCCCAGAATTTAGGGAAGGGGGATGATCTCCTCGAGAAATGTAAAGGAGGTCTCTTATATGTACAAGGCCTATAAATAGAGCCATCGGGTTTCATTAAGTTTTTTACGCACTATTCTACTACTCCGGAAAGATTGTAATCAACAAAATATTAGTGCATCCATAAGTGGACATAGGCAAAGGATTCTTGCCGAACCACTATAAATTTCTATCTTCTTTATCTTTTCATAGAACGATAATCCCTGATTAATCCGTGAGAGATTACTGTGAGTACTACCGGAGAGTCAATCTTTAGTTGACCAAAACTAACCGTCAACAGACACCAACTCTACCATAGGACTAGAGGTTGAGGTCTGGTATTAGACTTGGGCACGAGATTAAGGTCAGTCTGAGACTAGTACCAGTGTACCACACTAAGGTCGGTCAAGCCTGGTTCGAGTTCGGGTTCAAGTTTGTCAACATGGTCAAGGTTTGGAATCGACTATGAGATCGAAGAGAGGAGAATAGCAAGAAAAATTTATAAAGTTTAGAATGCTTGATCATCAAGATTTATAAACAGAAAATATATCAATAAAGATGTCAATTATTTTATATAATATCATCAAATGGATGTGTTTTTACAAAAAAAATTTAAAATCTCATTTCGTTGCTTTTTATGATTTCTATGTATAAATCATCAACTAGTATTATAATCGTTCTTTTTCTAGAGGTACGGCCCTGACGGCCATCCTGACTCATCGGCCTTGCCCAAGATCCCGACTTCGCTGCATATATCGGCTCTTTGTCCCGACCTTGATCCCTAGTTTGGGCCCATCAGCTCGACGTTGGTGATGATCTGGGGTGCTTTCTTGATACTGACACTTCGGTCTGACATTGACATTTGGCTGCGGCAAGCGATCCTTTTGTTTTTAAACATTATATAACAAAACCATAATTACCAAAATGTATTTTCTTCTTGTTTTAAGAAAACAGAAAACAAAAATTTAGAATTATTATCACTAATACCTTAAATTTTAGGGATATTTTTAATTTATCTCGTGAATTTTAAAAATTCTCATTTTATTTCTTAAATTTTAAATTTTTTTTACTTAATCCTTTCCGTTACAATTTTTATTAAAAACATATAAAAAAAAAGAGAATAATGATGTCACATGATCTTTCTGTTAAAAAAATATAAAAATCACATAATCGCAATTAATCATGTCTTTTTCTGTCTGATTTTAATAGAAATTAGAACAAAAAGGGTTAAGTGAGAACAATTCAAAATTTAGATGATAAAGTGAGAGTTTTTAAAGTTAAGAGAGTAAATTTAGAATGATCTTAAAATTTAAAGACACCAGTGAGAATAATCCAAAAATTTATTAAATTACATGGATTTTGTTTAAAAAGGTGAAAAAAAAAACCAAAACAAAATAAAAGAAAACATTACTAATAGTTTTTTGTTTTTCAAATTTTTCTAAAGGTCTTTTTACGGCAGAGAACCTCATGAGAGTTGTGCATATCTCGTGGTTGGATTAGATCATATATATATATATATATATATATATATGTATGTATGTATAGTATGCAAATCAAATTGTTTGATTAAAAAATAAAATCCTACCTTCATTATTTTTTTCAGGTCTCTAAGATAGAATTCTTCCTTTTCTATTATGGGATGACCGGTGACTATCCTTTCATGTCTCCTAGAAGTATATATCCTATTAGGACAATTCACCCTTTTTGGTCCCATGTTCCCTACAACCTTTTTCTTTTTAATGCAAAAAATATTTCATTAATAAAAAACCATGAGACTTATAAAGAACTCAATATAAAAAACTTGATACAACAAATCAAAAATTATAAGACTTATAGAGAACTCAATATAAAAAACTTGATATAATAAATCAAAATCACATATGTGACATTCTATATATATAAATATATAATTAAGCGTTACATATGTGACAACTATTAATCCTACAACAATATCACATTATCACGCAAAATGGATGGTGACCATACAATAAGGATGTTTCAATATTGCATCACTTCTAAGCAAACAAACAAAAATTGAAAACTAGAGCATGAAAATTACAAGAAAGCTAAATCTAACAAAAGATAATATGAGAATGTCGTGAAAAGTTAGAGCCCATATTAGTGCAAGACATAAAACATTTATGGGACCTTTGTTTCAAGAGTTCGTCCATGATTCTGTATTATAATTTTTGGTTGTTTACAGTGTTTTTCTCTCACAAAAAATTTGAATTTTAAAAATTAAAATTATGAATCATTGTTCTGAATCTATTAACCAAACGTCTATCATTCACATGGTGACATATGTGTTCCTCACGACCCAAAAAAGATTTATATTTAGTTTCAATGTTAAAACTGATACGGATTTGATTCAAATTGAAAAACAGATGCCAATCTTGGATGTGTGTTTAATTACTAGCTTAAACTCTTTTGATGTCCTAAATTTGCCCATGTTGATAAATAAATTAAAAAAAAAAAAATTGGCCCTTTTGTCTCCCAATTATAACTATAGTGCAACTGATCACTGGATTCAAAAGTTTTTGTTCTCTTTTATGTAGCATTCTACCGGTAGAAATCCCAATAATGCATGTTTATTAACGTTAAGATTAATACATATTTGTGAACGTTAGACTTGATAAAATCATATCAAAATAAAAACATGCGATAAAATTATATATAAATATGACTGTTTGAAATAATATTATCTACATTCTGATATAGTAGATCTTTTTCTCTAAAATGTTTCTAAACTTCAATGAACTTTAACCCTATACTTGTGATTAATATCCTTTTTAATTAAATAACTGTATTAATAAAAACTCTCGACTCGTGCATTCTAAAGATAAGATCAATAATTTTCTCATGTGCAATTAATATTAAGAAATTAAGTACTAATCATTAGCAGCTAGTATAAATAATATTTAATATGTTCTAGCCATCCTATAATCAACTTAATTAAACAATATGTTATGATAAAAAAAAAAAAAAGATGTATAATTTTGTCCATAGTTAATGATTTGGCAAACAAAGTTTGCATTTAATTGTTAATAACAATTAACGATTGTCTAACTCCCATGCTAAAGGAAGTAGGATGAGGGAAAAACAGTACAGATACAAGAATACGGTTTTTCATGAATCCCTATAAATTAAAGAAATAGAGAATTTCGAAGGCAAATGGTACTGATCAATAATAATAATAATAATAATAATAATAATAATAATAATAATAATAATAATAATAATAATAATAATAGTAATAATGTTCATGTCCCCCGGCGGAATCTTACGAAAATAGCCGACACACATGTACCGTACACCTTGTTTTACCATTTAAAATTCTAAGAGATAACATAAATTTTATGGAAATATATATATATATATATATATATTTGCAGAATATGTTGAATTTAGTTTTTTAAGAGCTGATATAAATATATAACTAAAATTATTGTCGAATATGATTATTTATTTTACCGGTTCTCATAATTCAGTACTGGGTGGCAAATCTTGAAAAGTTTGCGTCCATCAAAGAGGCAAAACATTATCACAATAATTATTAATTATATAGTATGCCATATTTTAAGTACATCTTGACAATGTTTGGCGATCCTATTAGGGACTTGAACCAGCAAATTGCTATCATCGATGTCGACAAAAGGTTGAGAGAGAGAGAGAATAATAGACATATGAAATTCATATATGTGTGTGTATTATATAAATATTATATTAGGAATATAAGCTTAAATTTATTGCATATTTTTGCCCAAAAAAATCTAGTAAATATTCTTTTGATCTTTTTTTACAGGTTTCCCATTAAATTTATGAGTTTAGTAAATTAGTCCCTTAACTTTTTATCTTAGCAATGTATTCTTAAATTTTAAAATTCGTTGCACTGTCGATCAAATTGAAAAGGAGTTAAAATTTTAGACCGTTTCTTCTACATAAGTGTTTAATGAGGATAATTCTTATCTTTTTTCGTCGAATTGGTCCTCATACACACATCATGATTGAAAATTTTATTGGAAATTAGGGGTAAAAATGTTTTGAGGAAAAATTGGGGTCCCTAATTTCGAAAAAATTTTGCCTCATGTGGACCCATTTGATGCAATAAGAGCATAATTATCCTCATTAAATACTCAGTTGGAAGAAATTGTCCCAAATTTTAAATCCGTTTTCAATCGACAAAATATTACAACAAATTCTAAAGTTTAGGATAGATTGCCAAGATTAAAAATTGACGGACCAATTTGTTAAACTCGTAAAATTAAAGAGATAACTGTAATAAAAAACCCATTTTTTAAACGTCCAAATTGTAAAATTAGAAATAAAAACATCTCATTAATAGTTTTAAATTTCCAGGAAACCCAATATGACTTGATATCAAATTGTCTTCAGTTTTTTTTTTTTTATTTGTTTTTCAGGATGAAGAAGTAATAATTGTTTTAGTTTAAACTGTTATAATTCCACTTGCTAATTTTTATTCAATTTGAACAATTCAACATACTTTTTTTAATTTGGAAGACTTCGTAACATAAGAGAAAGCGGAAATAGAATTGTGTACCAAAAAAAAAAAAAAAAAAAAAAAAACTAATTTTTGAGGTACAAATTGCATGCCTTCAATAATTAGTTGCAGATGGTGCATGGGTGGGTCACGTGAGTCTAGAATGCCCACATGCCATTCATCTAGCATCCTAGTAGCCTCTACTCTCTCATGCGGACCAAAACTGTTTACTAAAAACAAAACTGATTTCAGACTGTTGAGCTGTATTTTTAATTTATTAGATGAAAAAGAATCTTGTTCACCCATGTGAAATCACTTGGAATGAATCTTGCTCATTCATCTCATGTGAAGGTATTGGCATGTTATTAAGATTATTTTAGTAAATTTAGATAATAATAACAGATGCAGCTGTGTAAAAAGAGCACATTTGCATGCTTCTCAAATTTTGTTGTTGGCCGTAAAAATTGTTAAGTAAAAATAAGATTTACCAAACACTTTATCCTATTATAATTTAAAATAAAAAATAAAAAATAGCCTCTAAAAACAATGTTAAAGGGACACTATATCAAATATCACTCCAAATCTCCAACCCTAGTCAATCATTGTGCACTTAATTTATTTTGTTTAGAAATTTACACTGAATTGAGCTTGTTCTTGGCTCTATTTTGTCATCAAGGTTATTTTCTTGATGTGAAGGATTATATACTCCATTAATTACAATTTGAAATCAAATATGAGTATACATGTATACTGTGTTTGTGTGCATATAGTAGACATGCCTTTTGTTTTAACTATGATGATACTGATAAAGATGACTGACAAGATAGTGGGGTAACAATCTTACTTTCTCATTTATGATATGTCGAGTAAAATGGCTGCTCTTGGATTAATTGATGACCTCTAGTTGCGGATATGTTTTAGGTTAAACTTTCAATGTGTTCTTAAAAATATTTTTTTAAAAGTCCACTTTTCAAGTTTGAAAACTTAAAAGGACGTTTGGTTTGAGGATTCAAATTATGTGATTCGAACCATTTTTAATTTACATGAATTTTTTGTGAGAGAAAATACTGTAGCGAACTACGAATCATGATTCGAATCACTTGGAATCATTATTTCAGAAAGTGGATTTAACATTTAAAATATATTATTTGCTGGGGTATAAACTATTTTTTACACTTTATAGTGACAAATTTAGAATTGATATTAACATTTTCTTTCAAGGCAGTCTAGTGAGATCACTGTAGCTTTTCCAGAACCACTTCTTAAAAGCAAAAATAGGGAAAAATGTATATTAAGAGAGAAAAATTGCACGGTTAATTTGATTATTAATGGATTTTCAAAAAAGTTTTATCAAGGGCAAAAATTCCTATGACATATGGAACGCGACTAAGAAACACCTATTTTTTCACACTGAGATCCTTATGTTTTATCTAAATTACAGAGACATGTTCTTAAACGAAACATCAACACAATGAATTTTCATAAAAATTACAAAAACAAAGACATCCTATTTGTTAGTTCAACCATGACAGGAAAGTGTAATTTGGCCCTTAAATTTTTTTTTTTTTTGAAATGATGAAAATACCTCTCTGCAGTAGTAAATGAATTCTAACTATATTTAGGTCCCAACAATGACGTTTTTATTCTTGTTTAGTCAATAAAAATTAGAGTAAAATGCATTGTTGCAACCCAAACTATTCAGTTTTTGCATAATGAATCCTGAACTTTTAGTTTTGATAAATTGCACTTCAAATTTTAAAATCGGTTGCAATTGAAGTCCAATCACTAATTGCCTATCAAATTGACAATTCAAGATACAAAATTTATATGTGACATAGTTTGAAAAGTGACGATCTTTACTTTTCATATGCAAAACTAATCAAGTGAGAAAGTGTTAATGTAATATTATTATTATTATTATTATTATTATTATTATTATTATTTGCTACATTATACGTTGATGATGTGGCTATTTACTTATATATTTATAAGAAAGATCATTTTTATGTCCTTGAATACACAATACAGTGTATTCATTAGGATTATTTGCACCAATCAAGAAAATTATGTACATATCAATTGTGAGCACGCATATATGTTAACAAATTGAATTAGACTAGCACGAGTTTTAAGTGCTTCAATTAAATTATCGTCTTAAAAAAAAACAATTTATTGTTTAGCGAAACTACGATAAGCCGGATCTTAAATATATATATTTATAGTCTCTAAGTGTGCATTATGCATGGTTGTTAAATAAAAAATATAGCGGCCGTCTAGCTATCCTTCTTAGCAATATTATTAATACAGCATCACGAAATTGATAAAAAAAAAAAAAAAAAAAAATTATGATATAAGGTTGCAGATAATTAAGACATGCGTTGACGCTGAAGATATTAAAGTTATGAGGTAGAACAAAATAAATCAGCTTGTCCCTTCTTTTATTAGGTACAATTTTTTCAATGTTTTTTTAATTGTTTATCAGTATAAACAAAATTAAAGATAGAGCTAAAGTTCATAGTACTTATCCAAAGAATTCTTAAATTAGTTTTCTTTTTTCTTTTCTTTTTTTTTTCTCTATACGGTGCAACTGTCCAATTTGATCTAGACGTTTTGTTTATCACCAAGAGGAAACTTCCATTAAAGCATGAGTTAAATATGAGAGATAAGTTTGTGTTTGACTTGTAATTTAGTTCAGTTCAAAAAAGACCAATTCAGCTACAATCTACTCATGTTACTTTTTGTGTGCATTAGTGTATATTAAAATTAAGTGGGTTTGAATTAAGTTGTAGATGATGAGTATCAATTATTGTATACTATTTGATGGTACTTGAGTTATTGTTTTTATATTAATGAGTATTTAAAATATTGTCACATCAATAATTAATAATAAAGATCGCATATATCAACCAAAAAAAAGACAATTTATATGTCACATTAATTAATAAATCACAGCTGGAATTTAAATTGGTGTTCTCAATATTACTATTATTTATTAGAGGGTTTACATTAATATTGAAGAAATAATATTTCCAATTATCACAAGAAAAAGGAAGCAAAATATTGCAACTTGGCTGCTTGAGCCACTACAAACATTGCCGACAAACAAAAATTTCATTGCACTAATGCTGCTTTGTTGGTTTTTTGCATTTCAATTGCTGATGAATTTAATTTTCCTCTAGTAACAATTATTTTATCGACTATAAACGTTGTTCAGATGCAATAATTAGGAGGCGTACTTTACTGCTTGTCGTTGTATATGGGGAAAAAAATGTCACAATTGTGCGTATATTCTTCACCTCTAATACATGTATGTGAAAGATGTTAGTCTGATGTGGAAATCAACACTGTTGAAGCATAAAAATTATAGTTGATCCACCTCTTAAGAATTTAAATTTATAAAAGAATCGGTAAATTAATATAGTATAGATTAGGTGGTTATAAGTCTTAACTCTTATAGTTGTATTTGTTATTTAGGAAATATAAAAAAATATTATTTATGCCATTATATTAAAAAATAAATATTTTTTATTCAATTAATAAAAAATAAATAAAAGACTATAAGCACTTAATTATTTAAAATGACATAAATAATAAGCACGAATAAAACTATAGCAAATCATGTAATCTCTTTTATTTACTTTAAACCGTCATCACGTGGTCTTTAATATATTTCGAACTTATTATTTAATATTCATGTGTTGAACTTTTCAACTAATATTTAGTTTTATGATTGCGAGTAAACTGGTGACTCATAGGTAGTGGCTTGGTTAAGGGGACCTACCAAAACCGTAGCAAAAGCAAGTTTGATCAGGTAAATGTCTGTGTTTATGGACTCGAACTTAGGTGATCTATCACTGATCAGGATGAAACTTGGGCGTAAGTGTTAAAATATAAGAACAAAATTTATTTATTTTGGAGAATTGTTAAATTAAAAGAAAGATGCACGTTTACTAAAAGTATAAAATGGACAAAAGCTAATAGAATCATACACTCTTGATATGTCTAGCCATGTACATTGAAGAATGAATGCATACTGATATGTCAATAAATAATTAAGGGTAGATTTCGTAATCTATATGCTAAGTTAACTAGATAATAGGACAAAGCCCAAAGGTAAAAGAATGCAAAGAAGATTTTATTAATATCTTTTCGTTACTTATCAAATGAGATAATGTTAGAAATATTAGTAATTACTTTTTGTCACGCATATATTGTAGTCCTTATCCTCCACTATCTTCGTCTCTTGAGCCGCCTTATGCATCCCGCTACTTATATTTGTTTCTAAGGCTTGACCGAGCAAGAAAATATCCACATGCACAAAGAACAAAAAAAGAAATTAAAAAACATTGAGAAAACGACAAATGGTGTATATCGTAATCTCCAACAAACCGTGAACTTTAAAAGCAGCACCACTCGTCACGCGCTTTTGTGGTTAAGTAAAAAAAAAAAAAAAAAAAATTGCAAATACAAAATTAAAGTAAAAAATGAAAAAAAAAAAAGAAGAAGAAATTAAAAAAATGTAGAAGAAGTCTAAAAACTGTTGACAGTGATGCCAGTTTACTTCTTTCTACCTTTTTCCCTTGTAAGATTAGGCTTCGTTTGGATGGATTCTGCTTTAAAAATTATTTATTAATTTTCATGTTAATCATAATCTATAAGCTAGAAAGTGTATTTTTTTTTTTTTTTTTTTTTGTGAAATGTTTATTATTCTTAGTAGGATTCAAATTATCTGTCGTCAACCATATTTTAAGTTATTGATATAATTGTACTTAGAATTAGAGATGTTTATCCGATTCGGTCCCTACATTTTATCTTATAAGAGAGCAAAAGATAAATTGAATTTGACTTATTTGCAAGTTTCGACAACCCTATCTGAAAAGTTTGAGCAAAATTCAAAAAGCAGTCTGTAAAACCAATCCTAAACGGAGCCTTAAAAGAGCGATACGATTAAAAAAAGTCAATCATCATCATGTAGTATTACAAAACACCATAAACTTTAGAGAAATAAAAATGTGCCTTCCCATTTCTTTCAAAGAAATGGGACACATTTTTCCATCTTACTGTATGTGGAGGTGCACAAGTTGCTAAGCAAACGTACATGAAAAAAGTTGCAAAGCAAAAACAGACTCATAAAGGTTTATATATATGTAGTCATATATAGTCATAATAGAGACTTGCAAATCAAAAAGAGAAAAAAGAGTTGAGAATTCTTTTATGGAATCTTCTCTGATACGCTAACATGTCGATAGACTAAATTTTTTGTATATGTATAAAATCACGTAAAAATAAAAAAAAATACACAGATTTAACGGTTAAAAAAATTTAATCTACCAGTACGCTAAGCGTACTAGAGAATCTTTCTTCTTTTATTGAGCATAAAAAATCTTATTAAGCAGTATTTTACATTATTAAATTTTTATTAAACTCTGTTAATTTTGTACATTTATTTGATTTTATTATAAAATGCTATGAAACATGCACTATACTGTTTTTTTTTTTAAAAATGCATTACAGACAATAATATATTATTGTAGAAAATCCTCATGAAGTAATAGCGGCAGTACGCACACGTTTTGCCACTTTTAATTTGCACATAGCTAGATTATACTGGTGGAAGTAATTGTGTATTGAAGTTAAAATGTGTAATGATTAGATTGGCGCGTGTATTTTTTTTATTCCAAATATAACTTATCTATTTAAATAAAATCATAATAAAAGAGAAAAGCAGAGACGTAAGGTGGGACGCTTGCTGCTACCGATCCAGTGAACAGTTGTGAACCAGGAAAAACCGGTCCGCTTGCGTCTCTTTTCCCTTTTCCAATACCCTTGAAACCATTTTTTCTTCATTTAGTTACGGTGAAAAAATGGTAATGAGAATAGAAATAAAAATGGTAATAAGAACGAGAATAAAAATATATTAAATATAATGGATAATTAATACATCATGTAATCGTGTATAATGCACTATAATAAATAATAATATTAGAGTTATTAGTATAATTATAATATTATTTATTAAAATAATACAATTATATTATATTATACCATATTATATATATTATTGTAATATTATTATACATTATATTATAAGATATAACTATTATATAATATATTTTAATTATATTATAATATTAAAGGGTAATTATGGAAAAAACTAAAAAAAATAATTTAGAATGGCAATTCCTCCCATATGAGGAAGGAATGATGATTCACCCAAAATGGGTGAATGGTTATTCCATTCTATTTCATTCATTTCCACCTAAATAAACACACCCTAAGAATATGAAAGCAATTTAAAAGAGATATTAACACTGTTTAGAAAAAAAAATAAGGGAAATTTTTAGGTACGTCAGTATACTGATAAATTAAGTTTTTCTAATCATTAAATCTGTATTTTTTTTATTTTTATGTAATTTTATACAAATTTAACAGTTAAAAAATCTAACTTATCAATATTATATCAGAAATAGTCCCAAAAAATAATATATATATATATATATATATGTATGAAATATAATTTAATCAAAGCCAAATGATTGCATGACAAATTGGCCATTACAAAAAACAATGGGTGGCAAGTGGCAACTTTGTCTGGAAATGGCCGCCACATAAAAAAACTTGGTCAGTTCGCAGCTTCCTCTCAGTAGCCGCAGTTTAGTAATCAATAATAATAATTGATAGCCACTTTCTTCCAAGACCCGCGTAATAAGTATAATAAAAATTTCAAAATGTTTTTTTATGTTTACTCCAATTAACTTGATATTCATATTTGTACTTTTTAAAACAATTTTAGATTTCTACCTTATATTTTATAAAAGTACTAAACGAAAAGGGCAAAAAAAATATATTTTATCCCCGTAATTGAATTGATCCTCTTTATACCGGTAAACTTTTAATTTAAGAAATTTAACTTTAAATGGGTTTTTATGACAGAATAATACCCCGTGAACTTTTCGGTAGTTATTAATTTGGATTTGAAAATTTTGAAAAATGAGAACTTATAAAATCTATTACTAATATATGTCAATTAATACACAAAAAGGTCATGAAATTCTTGCACAGTTTTTCGTGGTTAGAAAATTAGACTTTAAACATTTTAAAGTTTAATATTTTAGATCCTAATTATTATTTATCAATTGTCATTCATTATAAATTGTGAAATACAAACGTCATTATGTCACTCTATTTATCACTTTCTGCATTTATTATTTAAAATAAATTCAACTATCTCATTTTTTTTAAATAATAATATATTATGTTAGTGGAGTCTATTTGTCAAATAATTAATACAGAAAATGATAAAGAGAGAGTCAATACAAAAGTTTAAATGTTAAAATTAGGAGTTTAATTTCAACTTATAGATGACAAAAAGTTTTAGAAATATTTTTTGGTACGCTTGGCGTACGGTAGACTAAGTTTTTTTAACCGTTAGATCTACGCATTTTTTAAATTTTACGTGATTTTATACATATCTGATAAATAGAAAACTTAGCTTATCAGTACGTTAACGTATCAGAAAAGATCTCAAAGTTAGAAGTGCACGGGTGTAATTTACCCATACATAAAACTATATGGTTGACATTGTTACGCCCCCCAAACGGGGTGGGTGACGTGGAGCTCGATTAGGGGTTAATAAAGCAGATTCCCAGACGAGCCCCACTCAACTGCATTAAAATATAAATAAATTACAGAATCCCGGAGCCTCTGACACACATGGCTCCACCCCACAGGACATATAGTATCGTACATACATGCTCATGTAAATAATCATTACAACAGACATCAACCACAGTCTAGTTAATCCAAATATTACATAAGTTTACAGAATTTCTCAAATTCCTTACATTTGTCCAAGAGGATGTCCACGATCCTCACTTGGATCCAACAGCAACACAACTCAGCTGCTCCGTAGCAATTATCCAGCTACTGTGCACCGCTCCTAGAATCTCCTGGGAGGGGTTTAATACATTTAAAACATAAAACGTGAGCGAAAGACCCAGTAGGATATAATTTGAAATTACTTGAAATAAATGAATAGATAAATGAGCGAGTAAATGAATAAATGAATAAGTAAATAAAATTAGACATTCAGTCCCAACAGAACAGCCGAAACCTCACATCCTTTTTCTCAAAGGAAATATAACTGAAAATAACTGCATTACAGGCTTCAGCAAGTAATTAGTACAAATTACTTACCTAACCAAGTGTCTCGCCTACCCGGACCGAGTTTTGGGTTCTGCCCCTGAGGACGCACTATCTGCATCCTATCTAGGCTTACAGCAAAAGACTCTCTTACCAGTTCACAAGATCTCTTTGCTTAAGAAATCATTCATTAACTTTCTGAAATCGTTATTATGACCCCACGAACTACTCAAGCCGTGGGCCCCATGACTGGGCAAGCCATGAGGTTCCATGACTAAACAAGTCATGGTTTTCAAACCATTTTTCTTTCACAAGCTAATCCCTTTCTTTTAAAACATTTTCAAGGCCAAAATCCTTTTAAAAACAGGCTCACAAGGAAAAGAGATAGAAATCCTACCTCGCATGATTAAACCTGGGACTAGCGTTGCCTTTTCTGGCTTCCGCTTCCTCAAGCCCCTTCAGTCTGAATCCTCAGCGATCACTGATGCAAGACAACACATTAGGATTAATTCCCATTCCTAAAGCAATCCAATCTCAATTTCCAACCAAGATTTCCTATTAGTGTGCCCTAATCCATTTTCATGTTTCAAGGATTAACAATGCTAATCCATCTATCTCAAGTCTCCAAATGAAGCTAATTTGGGTTCTCCCCGAAAACAGGGGTCAAAACAGCAATTTCAGGCCAAACAAGGTCAAACCTCGTGTCAACCGGTCGACCGGTGACAAAGCAGTGCAACACTACCGGTCGACCGGTAGTATGCACACCAGTCGATCGGTTAGCCTGCAATCCAGTTGACCGCATAGGTCGACCGGTTTCCATGTGATCCGGTCGACCACACAGGTCGACCGGTGGAATCAACTGCGCGAGAGAAGCTCACGAAAATCAGTCCAAAAACCTGTAAATCCAGTCCCAAATCGAGATATTTCAAAGGAAAACCACTAGATCTGGGTTCTAGGTCCTAAAACAAGTCCAAAGAACCCAAGATCTCTAATTTCTACCCTAGTTTTACTCAAAAACTATCAAATCCGGTTTGAACCAAAAATAAGTTTTGAAATTCAAAAACTTGAAATTCAAGAGAGGTTCTTTCAGTAATCTTATGTCGAATCCTTCTCTTGACGTTGAAAACTTCTTTAAATCTTTCCTTGGTTCAAGATCCGTTTGATTTGGGAGAAAAATGAGAGAGAGAGAGATGCACGGGAGAAAGAGAGAGAGGGAGTGAGAGAGAGATGCACGGGAAGGAAAAGGAAAGAAAAGGAAAAGAAAAGAAAAGAAAATGAAAAGAAAAAGAAAAAGAAAAGAAAATGACATGTGTACAATATTTTAAAAGAGCAGTCCAGAAATGCGTCCATACACACTTCTAGTTTAAAATAAATTACTGAGAATAATTTAAATACCTTGGAACTATTTAAACTCACACGTGTCAGAAACATTTATTAATTAATACTCAATTAATAATTCAGATTAGACACACTAATAATCTCAATTACCTTAATTAATCTCAATTAATTCTTTAAGGTATTACATACATTCTCTAAAAAATTGACAAATTAATACGCGAAACATACTAAAAAAATCTCTCTAAAATTATTTTCCTAAATATTATAAAGAAAAAAATTTATTTACGAGAGAGAGACTAGAGCACCCAAAGAGGAAGTCCGCTTCGGCGGTGTGGGCGCTGGTCTTGACTTTTCCACCGCCCAAAAGCAGTGCAATTCGTTGCACGTTCTTCATATAATCTGTGTTGGTTGTTGTGAGACTGGAAGGGTGCTGTTTTCCAAGCCGACGTGAATGACTGTTAGCAATTTATGGTTTTCAGTGCCCTTCTATTCAAAACGAATTTGCTTCGAAACTGCAAATATTGACACACCGTAATTATTGGCGGCAGTTAATTAGTGTTTTTTTTTTTAATTTTATTTTTTTAAAACTTTGTGCTATCAATCCATCAGCTGTTATGCAACATAGGATAGGATAGGAGGTATTTTAGTTGGTAGAATTTGAGGGAGGATTAAAAGGTAAATTGAAAGATCTATTAGATTAATTAGAAGAAAAGAATTAGACTGAGAATTTAAAATAAGGAAGTGTAATAATGTTGTTATGGATAGTCTTGATTAAAAAAAAAAAAAGCCATCTTTTATTTTCTCCAATTAGATTATGTATCTCTCTTATTAAATATAATACAATTAGAGGTCATGATATGCTAATGAATTATATACGTACATTGTCTTACCCATGATGTTACAAGTGACACTAGATTAAACTTTTGAGTAGAATTAGGTTAAGTTCTCTTGATGCTATGTGAATTTGGAGATTTCTTCTATATGCATGATCAGGATGGGGACAGAATATATAATACCTTATGAGTAAAAAACAAATCCAAATGTTGAATTTTAAGAAAATGAATAACTTCCTCGTCTATTATGATTAGGGGTGTGTTTGGTAGTGCTTCTTAAAGCTCAAAATTACTTCTCTAACCATCAGAAACTGATAATGGTTTTTAGTAAAAACTATAAAAAGTGATTTTTTTTAAGAATTTTTGAAGAATCTACAACCAAAATCTGAAGCAGCCCAAAGGCAACTTTGACTTTTAGATTGTGTGGGAATCAACATAGTACAATTATTGATTATCAACAAAGTTATATTAAATAATTAATTATTAATTACTAATTATATTATATATTAATTAATAATTAATCAATAGATATAGTTAATAACTAATAAATAGATAGTAATTACTTAATTATTACTTAGATATTAATTTATTACTATTAAGTTTTAAATTTTGTTAATAAAATGATAAATAATATAGTAATTATTTATTTAGTTAAAGATTAATTGCTAAAAATTAATTATATAACATATTAACAATAAAACAAGTAATAATAGGTTAATTAATAATTAAATATCAATCATATATTATGTTAATTATAATCTATTAATTAGTAAATAGTTGGTAAATAAAAAATAAATAGTAATTACCCAATTAATAATTAACATTAAATTATAATTATCAATATGTAATATATTAATCAATAATAATTAATAATTGATAATTAGTAATTAATCATTATAAAAAGAATAATTATGAAAATTGATCATGTGATATATCAAATGATAGATTATTAAATAAACATTAGTAATTAATTAACTAATTATTTAATTATGTAATTAAAAGTTAATAATTTAAGTAGTAAAAGGAATATTAATAAATTATGTAGATACTAATTATTTTTCTTAATACACTAATTAATTACTTATAATCTAATAAATATGAGTACATTACTAACATAGTAATAATTAATTACTAATTACTATTTTTCATTATTTAGCATAGTAATTTATTATATATATAGTTTAATTACTAATTACTCATTAATGATAATTTATCTATTATTATTATATTAATTTTTATTTACTAAATAATTTTTAATTATTAATTACTTTATATATTAATTTAAGATTATTAATTACGGTCATCTTAACTATAAAAATCAATTATCAATTTGGCACCACTGGTGATAGTATATAATACGCACACATATGCAACTGGCAAAATTTGTCTTTAAACAAATATTTTTATCTATAACATGTGTGTATATATTCATCTATATGTATTGCGCGCACAAGTTGTTCTCTAAGGACAAAAAAAAAGGAGAGACTTGGTCCACACGTCCTATCTTGTTTTTTAAGCCTTTCAATCTAGCTAGTGTTTGCACACAGTACTTTTAACGTTAACAAATGCGGCTACAAGTCACTAAATTGTCTTGATATTAATGCGTACAACACCATAACAATGACATAAATGTTATTTATATCTATTGACGAGTACAGTAACCCAAGATTTTTATGATTTTCGAATTATTTATCTAGAATAATAAAGAAAATGATGAAGCGAGTTTTAATCGAAAACCCTTTTCTCCCTATGTAGTGAGGAAATGAGTTGTAAGGTTTGCCCATTTTTTCATACTAATTTGTCCTCCTAAAATCTTTGATGTATTCCTTACATGTTATGTATTTTTGTTACTTGATCCGCTTTTAGGCAATCATTATTTTTGTGAAACACAGATTTGAACCATTCCTCCAACATATATATATATGTGTCAGTTAAATTATCTAAAAAGAAAAAAGTTCAACACAAAACTTGTTATGCCATATATATCGCGTGGATACAAGTCAATGGGAAGTGTATTCATATACTAATTTCTATTAGACACAAGTTTTGTTTTTGTTTTTTGCCATTGATAGACAATCCTTAAAAAACAATTATATTGCAGGGCATGAACAATACTCTATTAGTAGAACATAATCTTTAAGAGACAATTATATTAGAATCACATTAAACTTTAACAAAGTTTAGTAAAAAAATCTTATATTTTTAAAATTGCGCAGTTGTGATAGATATTTTTTCATGTCATATGTTACAATATGATTATTCAAATAATGCAATGAATTAAAAGCTTTCTCACCATCCATAAAAAAAATACTACGAGTTGGAATGATTAGGATATGCATTTTTAACCAAAAAATTATATTTATTCCGATGAAAATAAAACTTCATACGACTCATAAAATAATGGGTCCTATTAGGTTAAGTCCTGTCTACCCATCTAATGGGACCTACCTTACTCAAGTGGGTTTAACCTCTATGGGGTGAATAAGGATGCTCTTTTTAACTATGAGGGCAAGAGTTTCAAGTTTTGACAATTCTCTACTTAACAAGGATTCGATTTATGTATCCCATGTTCATGCCTCTTTCATGTTACCATGCTATCTTAGTGATCTATCCATCGACTGAATTAAATGGGTACCCCAGTCTCTAACCATCAAGGTAGAGGTGTCAAACGTGCTTTGTTGGGCCAGCACGACACGTCCAACACCAAGCCCGTGGCGGGCCTGGGCCGGGCCTGGCATGGCCCTGCACAGTGCAGGTCGGGCCTGGCATGGGCCTGAGGAGAAAAACTCAGGCCCAGTCCAGGCCCGCGGCCCTAGTCCATAAGGGCCAGGGTCGGGCTTGGGCCCAGGCCCTTCACGGGCCGGCCCTGGCCCTTGTATTTTTTATAAAAAAAAATTAATTAAAAAAAATATCATATGCCCCCAAAAGATGTGATTTTATTGAATTGACATAATAGGAATAAGTACACATAAATGACTGCCTCATTAAAAACCTTGCCAAGTAAAACCCATTGGGAGATTGGGACAAAATCTTAGCGAAGGAAAAAAGAGTGCAGTAGGAATAGTAAATTACAAACCTAAGTGCTTCTAGAAGATTCTATTATTTCTAAGTTAAAAAAATAGTATTGCATTGAATCATCCGTGTATTGTTGTTTTCATCTTCAGGTATCTTTCCAGTCTTTTACGCACATTAGGCCCTCCAACATATCTGGATGCATTCTGCTTCTCTTATCGTCAAGAATTCGGTTGCTTGTGCTAAATGCTTACTCTGATGTTACCGTTGACACTGGAGTTGTCAGAAGGTCACGAGCTATTACAAACAGTGTTGGAAAACGATCGGTCTTGCTCTTCCGCCACTGTAAGATGTCTAGTTTGTCGTCATCGATTACAAAATTTGCTTCAAAATATTTTACTAGTTCGGTAGACGCTTATGTTGATGACGATCCTGCCGTTTTCTCTTTCTCTTCAAAAAACTCCACGACGATCCTTTAGGCCCCGAACTGCTAGTTGATGTCAAAGTTCCCTGTTCTTTTTTACCTGTGCCGTATTTTACTTCATACAAACTAAATACTTTTTCTAACATTTTCTTAGCGTCAGTAATAGATAGTTGCATATCAATTCCTAAATTTTTTGCTGTAGCAGTTATCAATGATTCAGTTCCATCTACTCCGCACCTAGGATCTAAAATGGTTGCTAATGCATATAACATAGGATAACCTGACCAATAACTTTTAAATTTAGCTTTTATTAACTTAACTATGTCTCCAAAAAGTTCTGTATCCCTATAATAAGAAAATGTTTCTAAAATATTAAATAGTTGTTTCATATATTCATACTCAAATCATTGATTCTGATACAATGTTTTTCTCTCATAAAAATTTTAAATTTTAAACGTCAGAATCAAGAATAATGGTTTGAGTATACATTCCAAACGGGCTCTTAAGTCTTAACTTCTCATATTCAAAGTAACTATGGCATGTTTGTTGGGAATAGTGTCCTCGAAGCATGAGATGTAATAAGATATTTATTATTTAATTAATAAAAGAGTTTATTCATCATTTTATGTGCATATATTTATGAATATTTTATGAATATCAAATGAAAATTCCGTGATTATTTATGTACCTTAAACATTGTATATAAGTGTTATATACGAGAGAATAATATTTAAGGATAATAATAATAAAAACGTTGTTCATAATGAATTTAATTAAAGTTCAGAATCTTTAATTAAAACATTATTATTACATGTCATTCCCATTTAGAATGGAACGGTGCTATCCGCACTGTTAATATGGTGAGATATTGAATGAGTGTATTTCGCATAATGAGATTGTGTGGAACAGGAACACAGACACAATATGAATTTCTAATAATTTTTGTTAAGCATAGAAATTCTAATTGAGTCTACCGGTGGTCATATATAGAATGATCTTAATCGTGAGTTCTTAACAAACTCCTATTTATGGATTTGTGTCTTTTGATTTATTTGGTACGGATTCTGAGACCCTGAATCCTATTCCTTGTATTTTGGAGACATGATGAAATAGGTAGCCGGGAATGTTATTATACGAGATGGAATCCATTCCTTCTTGAGAAAGAAGTAGATAAATAATTCTCTTGAGTGTTGATTCGGTACTTGGATTAGTAAGAGCATTTTGGTTTATGAATGTGTTTTATGAATCACTATCCATTAGAGAATCAATGGTACTCAAGGATG
>NW_010367232.1:66620-104760 GCF_000414095.1 Morus notabilis | reverse complement strand
TAGACACAAAGGGTAAAATAGAAATTTTAGAATTACGGAATTCTAAAATTAAATACGCGAAAAATAATTAATTGAGAATTAATTATTATTTAAATAATGTGATTATTTAAATTTGAATTTGAATCATGAACATAATTTAAATTTATCCTTTTAAACTTATTTGATAAGTTGTTCAATTTAGAATTCAAATTAATTTAAGTTTGACTTGAATTTGAATTTGAATTAAAATTGGACTACAAGATAAAGGATGATTTTCTCTTCCTTCCCTATCTGAGATTGGCGTCACACACAGGGATTAAAAACCCTAGCATGGCCGGCCACATAAAGATAAGGTAGAGGAGAATTTTTATTCAAAATTCAAATAGGAGAGAGAGATTTGATTCCTTCTAGAAGTTGGACTTCTACTCTATAAATAAGATATGATGAAAAATTGTGCGTGACAATTTTTTAACCGAGATTTTGGTGGCTGGCCGAAAATCACTAGAGAGAGAGAAGGAAAAAATTTTTCTCCCAAAATTTCCACATCGTGCATGCGTTGGTGTTTGTGGAAAATTTGAGTGTTTGATCTAACCCGTTTTAGTCTCGAGTGTGCCCACACACACGTCTACATAGATTCAAGGAATTGACGTGAAAGACTTTGGTTTTCTAAACACAAGGCTTTGGAGCAAGGATCGTTCGTGGTCAAAGAACTCAAGTTATCATCCGAGTCAGCCTCCAGGTATTTTCTTAATTGAGTTCTTGATATATAAATTAATGTGATTAATTTATTTGTGTATAAATTAATATAATCTATAGAGTATCTCAAAATTTTTATGAAAATTTTTGTTATACTTAATCTGCCCTCCACCACGCTTCCGCATCCGAATTCGATTCGGTTACCAACAATGTTTACTTACTAGGATTGAAGAATTAGAGTGAGGAATGAGAGCCAATCCCATGTTGACTTGCTCTTTTTTATTCTGAAATGAGAGTGAGATTGATGGACCCCACTCAAATTTGATATTGAGAAATGAGATTGACACTCTCATGCCCCTTCTTAGGATTGGAACTCACATTCCTGATATTAATATTAAATTACTATCATACCCTTATTTTACTTACAAATATAAAATTCAAAAAATATTAATTACAATATATATTTATTATTTTATTTACTTAATATTATAATATTAGCCTAATTATTGTTAACTTTAATATAATAAATATGTACTTTATTTGTTTAATAATTAATAATATATTTTAATTTTTAACACTATTTTGTATTTTATTTAAATGTTAACAATTTATTTTTATATTTTAAATAATTGTACAATTTATATTTATTATTTTATTATCTTATTATTATATTAAATATTTTAATTATGATTATCTTAATATAATATTTAATAACTACACAATTTATTTTTTAAATTAAAAATATAAAATCAAAGCATATATTAATATTTTTATACTATTTTATTTTAATTTTAAATATAAAGAAATACATGAATAAAATTTAAAGTGATTTTAATTCACTTTAATTCATACAAATTCTGATAAACATGCCACTCCTATCTGCCACATATAAGTTAGGGTTGGGTGGGACCCTTTAGCACCTGAAATGAGGTCCTCAGCTTTTCAAAGGTGACCTATCACTTACCTCACCTACTGACAAAGTAAGAATCCTTTCGTCCAGTCTTGGTCTAAACACGTGTCAAAATCGAACGTGGAAAGACTGCGTGGTCCATTCAACCTTAGTGTGCACCCATCAACACATGAATTCTCCCCGTGTACCAAACGAAGGGATATTCCTCTCGCGCTCTCCATAATTACACAAATTCCACAATTCTCTTACCAATTTACCATTTTAGGCTCACCTTTCTCTCTTTCTCTCTCCTAATAATTTACCTTCTTTTGCATTATCATTACACGACAAACCCTACACGGGCCCACAAAACCAATTAAAAACCTACCAAATATAGTAAAAACGTCAGCAAGGGCAAGATGGTAATAATAAGCAGCAGACGGTCGTGATCAAAACCATGGAGATGGGACCCACGTACCTGGCAGAAAAACCCTAAAATAAAACAATTCGACAGTCATAAGCCAGGACCACCGGAGGATCTGACAAGTGTAACCCTAAAAAACCGTCGATTGATTTGAGGCAAGCCTATCAAAGGGACAAAAAGGAAAATTCACTAGACGAGTTCCACTATATAATGAGTAGAGAAGGGCAGGCGGTAAAGAAGAAAAAATAGTGTTTGTTTTCCGAGAAAATCCTAAGGCTTTGGGAAGCTTTCTCGGGTTTTTCTCTAAGCCGAAGCAGAGAAATCCCTTCTTTAGGGAATGCAGAGAGATGGGAGGAGCTTTGCTAACGAATCCTGAGATTTGTGGGCGTGCCAAGCGGTGCGTCGGCGGCAGGAATTGCCACCGGAAGCACGTCGAAGACGGGTGATCGGAGAAAAACCAGAAAAGTTTTCGTTTTCCCTTATTTTCGCCATTTTCCGACTCTCCAAACAACACTCCATATTAAGATCCTCTGTATATAACTAAAATACCTTTCTTAGTTTGTGTGTTTTCTTCTGTAAAATACTCGAAAAAATGGGCGAGAAGACCAGTAACAAAGACGGAAACTCCACTCTGCTCCATGGAAAGTACGAGCTCGGTCGTTTCCTAGGGCACGGAACCTTCGCGAAGGTCTACCACTCGAGGAATCTCCAGACCGGGAAGCGCGTGGCGATGAAGGTCGTCGGGAAGGAGAAGGTGATCAAAGTCGGGATGACGGAGCAGGTGAAGAGAGAGATCTCGGTGATGAAGATGGTGAAGCATCCAAACATCGTCGAGCTCCACGAGGTTATGGCGTCGAAATCGAAGATCTACTTCGCGATGGAGCTCGTCCGCGGCGGCGAGCTTTTCTCGAAGATCGCCAAAGGACGGCTGAAGGAGGACACCGCCAGAGTCTACTTCCAGCAGCTGATCTCCGCCGTCGATTTCTGCCACAGCCGCGGCGTCTACCACCGCGATCTGAAGCCGGAGAATCTCCTTCTCGACGAGGACGGCAACCTCAAGGTCACAGACTTCGGCCTCTCGGCCTTCTCTGAGCATCTCAAGCAGGACGGCCTCCTCCACACCACTTGCGGAACTCCGGCCTATGTCGCGCCGGAGGTCATCGGAAAGAAAGGCTACGACGGCGCAAAGGCCGATATCTGGTCCTGTGGAGTAATTCTCTACGTTCTCCTCGCCGGATTTCTTCCATTTCAGGATGATAATTTGGTCGCCATGTATCGCAAGATCTACAGAGGAGATTTCAAGTGTCCGCCATGGTTTTCCCCTGAAGCTCGCCGACTAATCACGAAGCTTCTAGATCCCAACCCTAGCTCGAGAATCACCATTTTCAAAATCATGGACTCGTCCTGGTTCAAGAAATCGGCACCGAAGATTCTAAAATCAAAGCAAGAGCAAGAATTCGAAGAGAATTGCGAGAAGGCAGCCAAGCAGAGCGAGACGCTTAACGCCTTCCACATAATCTCGTTATCGGAAGGCTTCGATTTGTCACCGCTGTTCGAAGAGAAGAAGAGGGAGGAGAAGGAGGAGCTCCGGTTCGCGACGACGAGGCCGGCGAGCAGCGTGATTTCGAAGCTGGAGGAGGTGGCGAAGGCGGTGAAGTTCGATGTGAAGAAGAGCGAATCGACAGTGAGGCTGCAGGGGCAGGAGAGCGGTCGAAAAGGGAAGCTGGCGATCGCCGCGGAGATCTTCGCCGTCACGCCGTCATTCCTGGTTGTGGAGGTGAAGAAGGACAATGGTGACACCCTTGAGTACAACCAATTCTGCAGCAAGGAGCTCCGGCCGGCGCTTAAGGACATCGTCTGGACGTCGCCGCCGGATAATTCGACGATTGCTTAAATGACATCGACGGCGGGGGCGACGACAAGGACGACTTTTGAGTCCAAATTCTGGAATTATTGTCGGTTGATTCGAACATTGTTGTGGCTATTTGTTTTAGAATTACTTATTAGAAGATGGTAATTGAAAACTGGGATTATTATCATAATTTCCGTTTCAATTTGCTTGTGTTGTGTCATATGGCTTGAATTATGGAATGTTTGTTGTCTTTTTCATGGGCCTTGGGTAATAATTTCAGTGAATCAACAAACAAATTTGTTGATTTAATGTGATTGGTGATGAATTATGTTTTTATGTGAATATATGATCTGGTTTCTCTGGTTTGCTTCACATGGGCTATGCTTTCTTGTTGGACGTGATAATAACTTGCCAAGCAAAAAGCAAAGAGGAAGATTGGTTACATGTGAAGTGAACAAAAAAACTTTAGATTGTATTCTCTTTCTCTCGAGAAAAGATTCAAAAGAGGGCCAATTGCTTTGGCTGTAATTCAACTTTAATTTCTACGAACTTTAAATAATGTTCATTTAACTTTCAACATCGAAAGAGAGACCTAACAATTTTGATGAATATTGCATATTCTATTGCAAGCAAATTAGGACTTGTTGACTAAATTTTCATGAAAAGGCAAATTCCTCTTTTTGCTTTAATTTAATTTCTACCTAACTTGGGCGTTCCTTAAACTTTCAATAGCGAAATAAAGTACACGAATTTTTTATAAATAACTTTTTAAGTAAATGATACGTAGACCCTCAACAGATTATTATGGTTTCCACTTCTTTTGCATTTGGGTGCTGAAAATTCAAAGCTCATCTCAAAACGTCTATTATCACTTCTCTTTTAAGTTTCCTTTTCCTTTCTTTCTTTGGGGCATACAAGAGAATTATGTAACAGAATAAATAAACATAATTAAGTGGCAAAGCATAATTTCGATTTTTATTAATTTTCGAAGAATTGTCTACTTATTTTAATTTGATACTTTCAGAACTTATGTGAGCAGTTTTTTGTCCCGCATATTCAACTTCTTAAAGCCAAATTGATGAAATATTTATCGAAAGAAGAAAGTCCAAGGCAAATTGATGAAAAATTGATCGGACGGTGGGAAACGTTCCGGGGAGCTAGGTGCCTTTCCACCACAAAGTTTCCCATCATTAGCTATGTAGCTCTGCGCTTGAATTATTGTCCTTCTCTATCACCATCAAGATTCTTACAGCTTTTTTTTCTTCACGGCTCTTTTTTACTTTTGCACTTTACAATCCTATTATACGTCTTGTATGTCTATTGGGGCAATCACGTTTGGTCATGTGGTTTTAGTAATATGGGAGACGGCTCTACTAGGCATACAAGACGTATAATTTTATAGCAATTAAGGAGATAACCAAAGTTTTGAAGCATAAATAACTAGGTTTGCAACTTCAAATGGAAAGAAGTTTTTTTGGCAGTTAACTGCGGGTAATAATTGCTATTTTAACAGTTAGATTAAGATTTTAATAGTATAATTTATGAGTGTCTACGTTAAAAATATGTAGTGTGCGATATTAAACTCCTACAATCATAAATCAGACCGTTAAAAACTTAATCTAATAGTTAAAAAAGACAGGTACTATAGAAATTTCATGTAGTGTGGACTATATTACAAATCTTTGAGCAATATTGGAGATTTCACCAACACTTCATCACTTTAATGGAACGAGTTGGGATCCATGACATTTCTTTTAGATTATGATGATACCCTTTTGCCTAAATTTGAAATAACTTGGTATCAAAACTGTAATGGCTAAATTAGTACAATGACGACGTGGGAAGGAAAATAATGGGAAATGATATGGATTATTTAGAAGATCATATGAGGTCTTCGTCAACTTAGCAGGCTGGACAGTTCTTCCAAAACGGCTATACTACCTTCAATAATTTTTTGAAACGCACTATCAAATAACTATGGATGAACCCACCACAAGCATGATTGTTGTATTACTTTTTCCAACTGCAAATTTGATTGGGGAAAGTGATATCTGCCCCAATCATGGATGTCATACACATATCTATGTGTGTGTGTATATATATATATATATATATATTATATACTTACATATACATACATACACACCCACATGTAATGGCCCTACTATATAGTAGTTAAGAACTCATTCTAGTGTGCAAGTGGTGAAACACTACAATGAACAATTGGCTCAATAACAGTTTGCCATTTAATTTGATTTATGTAGAGAGAAAAGAAAAGAAAAAACCCATTCTTTTTATGCTGCAGGTATATGATGCTTTTCTAGTAGGATTAGAAAAAATTAGCAATGAATAATTCTCTATTTTTAGGTATATGAAAAACTGTCTGTTATATATATTTTTATAATTTGATGTGATTTTAATCAGATTTAACAGTTATAAATTAGCACTGACACTCATAAATTAGCACGACTAATAAGACTGTCCTAGAAGAGAAACACCCGCAGGTATATCAACGTTAGATAGTTTTTGTGCGCATGGGGAATAGAAATTGCACTTACAATTTCCTTCTCTTAATTCCCTACTCTTGTTTCCTCAGACACACCAGCCATTCAATTGGGGTTTTCCTTTTCTTTTCTATTTTCGTCATAGTAATACAAATATAATCGTTTGTTTATCAAATTTGTTTAAATTTATCTTTCTTTAAATTTCGGTTTTGATTTATGCAAATTGCATAGTTACATGTACGATAATTATTTTTTCTGGTTTAATCCACGAGATTTTTTTGTTTTATTTTAAGTTTAATGAAAATTTTTTTATAGAAATTTATTTTCAGAGGACGCCAACTCATCAGAAATCCTAAATCAGGAGCTTCAGGTGGGGAAAAAGAAAAAATAAAGACGGCAAAATCACAAATGTAATTAGTGAGAAATTTAGATATCTGTTAATAATTAAACTAGTTGGTCATACACAAATACACACATCTCTCTAATACCGCACCCAGTTAGACATATTAACATAATTCTACTGATCATTTTGTTGTAATAAATACATATTGTTTAGTTGATATCATGCAAAAACCTTCAAGAGAACTATAAACTATTACATGACAATGGCACTAAATTGGTATCATACTAAACCATTAATCAGCAGTGTTAAGACAATACAAAATAAACTAAACTAAAATATAATTAGTACCTCGTACTAAAGCAGACAAATATTTTCATTTTTTTAAATTAAAAATCGAATATTTCAACAGTTTAATTTCTTGCACCTGTGTGGGGGAGGTGACTTTCACATTTATAATTCTTTAATACCACACTTTGAGTTAATCATAATTTATTTCATAAATATTAAATAATGTGGGCCTGAAAATAACGGTTCATGTTTGTACAACTAGGATTTCCATCCATGGAATTGAAATCATAATAAAATGGAACAAATTTGAAACTGGCGATAATTATTGATAAATCCCATCTAACTAATGACAATTACGAATCGTTTCCAACACAATTAATACATAGTCAGCCATATAATCATGTCGCTAAGTGAGACATAGGACAAAATCTATCATATTCAAGACGGTGAAGCAAATAATAACTTTCATTGATTGAAATCATGGAAATGAAGGTTTGGTTTACAAGCAAATTGACCAAATTGATTAAATTAGTGATTGTTATTATTTATTCATGCCGTTTCTATATATATATATATATATATTCCCTTTTCGGCTTAAATATTATCACCTGTTAGTAATGAATGGAATAGTGAAGAGTGGGGAATTTACATTAGACTGGACCTAAACCATGGTTCAAAACCCTTCTTTACGAGGAAATTTGAGAGGAAGATAAAATTGTTGAACTTTTGGAGTTTTAACAATTATTAATTGATAATATTCTTTTGAATAATATAGTTATTTAAGTAAAAAAAATATTAATCAAACCTAAAGAGTGAAAATCCATAGTCATGAAAATCCATAGTCATGCAGTAAAGAGTATTTATCTCTTTTCCCTTTTTTCCCTTTTGAGAAATGCCATAAATGGCAATGAGCTGCGGTTTTCTGACAATTTTATTGGAGGTTTGGATTTCTAAAATTTCAAAACAATAGTCAAAAGGTACACGAAATGCGCTGTATAGAAATTGCATCCACCGATTAGAGGTAACCTACCAGATTATCACTAGTAATTTATCAGATTTCACCAGAATCAACAATGACCACTAGTTGTCGTCATTGGAGACTAATCCGGTAGGTTATTGTCAGTAATCCACAAATTATTTCTAGTTTTTCTACAAATATTGCCCGTCTTTGTCTATTCAATTGTTGGGGAGTAATTGACTAATTAATACCTGTAATCTCCTGGATTACCATTGATAATCTAATTATTTCAACTTTTTTCAACAAATATTATTGGTCTTGTCCATTGTTTACAAGGAGTAATTTGGTAGATTATTTTTTTGAGCTGGTAATTTGGTAGATTATGATGGGTAATATACAATATTATTCATATTTTTCAACAAATATTATTGGTCTTGTCCATTGTTTACAAGGAGTAATTTGGTAGATTATTTTTTTGAGCTGGAAATTTGGTAGATTATGATGGGTAATATACAATATTATTCATATTTTTCAACAAATATTGTGGCGAATATTCTTTTGATTAGCCGTTTATTATTAAAAGAAAAACATTTGGAATTTCGGAATTAAGGTTTTCTTTTTTGGGTTCTAAACGTGTTCGATTTCTGGAAATTTGAAATCATATTCAAAACTTTTTTTTATGGTCAAACTATTTCTAAAAGTAATAGAGATTTGTTAATTTATTTTTGGAATGCTTTCTTTGCAGAAATTACTTTCTTGTTTGGTGTGCAGGTAAATGATATTCTAGCTTCAATTTTTCTTAAAATTCTGGATTTGATTAATCATTTTTGGAAACTTGTCTACTTGATCTATTGACGAAAGATGTGTTGCTTGTTTCTTTCCTTGACTTATCGGATCTCAATTCTAATTATCATCTCTCTATCAAATGTGTCATTTTTTGGAAGGTTATCAACTGCATGGTCTTTTTTAGTACGTGAATATGAATACGATTCAAATCAGAAAAACCTGGATTCGTTCTTTGTTGCAGATTTCGTCCTTCTACAAATGGGAATCCGTTTGTTAATTTGGCTTGAAAACACATCTTAAATAGTGCACATCTCTGGATGTTCTAAGCATAGTAAAAGTGGGACTGAACCTTTTAATATCATTTGTTCTAAACTGCTGAATTCTTTTTTAAGTGAATGAAAAGGATGCGGATGAACTTTTGTATGGAACATTTGTCATAAAATTCTTATGTATTAATCTAGGGTTGCAAATTTTTCTTTATCTTGTTAAAAAACTGGGCTTGTTGTTTGGAAAGCTTAAAGTTGTAGATTACAGGTGGTAGATTTGAAATGTGAACAGGTAAATGAGTTAAAATAAATAGATTTTGGTTTGGATTTGTATACTTGGAGTTGGGAGTGTAAAGTTAGGAAGTTAGCAAGAATTCTGTCTTGCGTTAAAAGTACAATGCAATACTGTATTCCCGTCTGAAACAAATAATGGAAGCAATGAAAAGGAATGAAGAAATTTAGGTAGCGGCTGGTTTTAAGTTGTGTGTTTTAACTTGTCATATTTTTGTCCTGTCTGAGTAATCTTTCTGAGCTAGTCATGTATAAGAGTTTGTCAATTTGTGGGTTTCGAATTTGTTATATGAATTCATAATTGGTTAAATTAAATAGTGAATATTATACAATCACTGATATGTTAGCGTTTTGATGATTTGGACCACTTTCCTGCAAAGGTTAAACGAACTGCATAAATTTGCTCTTAAAAAAAAGAATGCACTTCTCCCACTTTCCTGCCGTACAACATTTAGATTATGGATTTACAACTTGTCATTTGCTCCATATTGTACTCTTTCTTTCCAAATTGCGTTTTGATTATGGATTTGTAGTTAGAAACCGCAGGAAAGGTCAGCAATCTGGAACGTTTATGATTAGTTATTTAGCAGCTTATTTAGCACTTGATGATGAACTCTTGCTCTGTTATTTTGTGTTTGTTTTTAGTTTTTAGAATGAAAATTGCTGTTGGAAACATTTTTTTTTAATTTTTATTTAGCAGTTTATTTCTTTTGTGCATATTAATTTAACACAATGAAAATTAATCTTGAGTCCATTGAGTCTCAAAGTGAGGACGTTGATGTTAAAGAGGTTGATGGATCGAGTTTTAATACCAAAACTCTAGGCAAGCAACTCCCGAAAAAAAAGAGGAAGCTGACCCTAAAAGTTTAGGCCCCGTTTATTTCACTGATTCGAGTTTAGAATTCGAGTTTTGCTACAATAAAAAGCTCTCAGAATCAGTCACATCTAACTTTTTTACTACAGTAAAAAACTCTCATATAAAGTCACATCTCAATTCGAATTAAAAACTCGAATCAGCGAACTGAACGGGCCTTTAGTCACTTTGTTCATCTACCTTTGGGCCGGACAAAAAATTAAAGGCCTAGTGCAAACATTGTCACTCTACGTATTTTGCAGACAGCAAGTATGGAACTGGTAATCTAAAATGTCACCTTGTGACTAGTCTGAAAACCTCCTATTGTGATACAAGGCAAATGCTCCTTGCCCAAAAAGCTAGTGCAGTGACACTTGGTAGAGATAAATATGATCCTAAAAAGTTAGTTGTATCTACTATCATCATGCATGACCTGTCTTTTAGTTTTGTTAAATATGCAAGAATGAAGTCTCTATTTCACTATTTGCCCTTCAAATTCAATTGGTCTCTAAGAATACTGCATAGGCTAATACTTTAAAGTTGTACAAAAAGAAAATGTAACGAATTAAATGCATATTAGTAGGACAGGCAATTCATATTTCCATGTCAAGTTCATATCGTGTCGTGCTCCTCAGTTAACACTATAACCCTTAATACAAACACGACTCATTTAATAATCGTGTCAAAAGACAAAATCCAAACACGTCTCATTAATTAGTGAGTTAACACGGACACAACACGACCTACCCGTCTAACTATAACCCTTAACACAAACACGATCCATTTAATAATCGCATTAAAAGATAAAATCTAAACACATCTCGTTAATTAGTGGATTAACACAAACACGACATGACCTACCCGTTTATAAAGCAGGTCAATAATGTGTCGTGTCAACCTGCAAAACCCGTATAATAAATGGGTTATTAAGGGTTGTAACCCGTTTACAACCCATCAATCTGTTTAAATTGATTTTTTCAGCTAAAAAAACGTTAAAAAACAAAAAAAAAAAATTATGGCAAAAGTAGTAGTATAAAGATTTACCATCAAATAATATACAACCATCACACAATCCACAAACTGATCACAACCAAAATCAGTCCCAACCATCAAACAAACTAAAAAAACATTAAACCACAGGCAAGGATAGTTGTTCAAAAAGATTAATCCCAGATTCCTTATTTGGTTGTTTGCAGAGGCACCAAGTGCAGCATCTTGTGTGAGATCCTCCAACTGTCCCTTTAACTGGAAATGAAAATACAAATTAGTTTAAAATTTAAATCCAATTAGAAAATATAAAACAAATAAAAATAGTAGAAAATCACCTCTATCATATATGAAAACAGAAAGATTCGCAAATATCGTTTTGCAACTCTTCCAAAAACGAAGAGCATAGAAATTGAGGTTTGATTTTTATTGATTCCACTTTCCAACACAAAAAGGAAATTGATACCAGCAAACAATATACATATGTAATTGGAAAAAAAAAAATGTTTCACAGAGATGATTTAAACAATGAGTATATCATCGAAGAAAAACTCAATTTTCTTTTCTGGTATGTTCACAGTCCATAAATTGCATATTAAGCAAAAATAAGAAACATAAGAGCCATTGACTGGACAAAACGTAATAATCACATATCAAACTTGAAAAGGAAAAAAACAAATCAATTTTAATCGAAGGGGAAAAGGAAGCAGCATGAGCAGAAGTATGAAGCTACAGAACACAACAAAAATAGAAGGAAAAAAAAAAAAACTAACCCAGAGTCCACATATCAAAATGGAAATAATGGAAAAATATACTAGCCATAGATAAAAACCAAATAAAAAAGTAACCTACAATGCATTAATCAAAAGGAAATCATATAGTCTACAAATCAACACAATCTCCCAAGAGCCTCAGATCAAACAAAAATAGAAAGAACAATCAGAAAAAAAAAAATCTGCTGAAGAAAACACACACTCATGCATTACTTAACCAAAGTTTAAGAAAAAATACAAACAACAATCAGATATAAAAAACAACAATCAGCTGAAAATAAAAAATAAAAAATAAAAAAAAAGAGAAGAAAAAGAGAAGACGAGACCTGAATCTGACCCAACGCCGAGAAGAAGAAGACCTGAATCTGACGAAGATTTCCCGAATTTGACAAAGAGATGACGAGCATCGAGAAAAAGAATACGGCGGAGAAGAAGAAGAAGGAGAAGAAGAAGGGCAGCTGAGACTTAGACCTGAGAGATAATAGGGCAAGAGACGAGAATGAAGTGAGGGTTTGAGAGAGAGAAAGAATTAGGGATGGGGGGCTGGGTCAGATGGAGAGAAAAAATGTGAGGAAACCTTGGGTGCGTTTGGAATTGATTCCAAAACGTTTTTATTTTTTGTATGAAAATGAAAACGAAAACGTTTTTATTTTCATTTTAGAATCATTTCTGAAAATGCGTTTGGTAGTTTTATATATCATAATTATATAATAATAATTTTATTATATTATATTACATTTTATATATTATAATATTATAATTATATTAACAATTTTAATAATATTGTTATATTATATATCATAATTATATAATAATAATTTTATTATATTATATTACATTTTATATATTATAATATTATAATTATATTAACAATTTTAATAATATTGTTATATTATATATCATAATTATATAATAATAATTTTATTATATTATATTACATTTTATATATTATAATATTATAATTATATTAACAATTTTAATAATATTGTTATATTATATATCATAATTATATAATAATAATTTTATTATATTATATTACATTTTATATATTATAATATTATAATTATATTAACAATTTTAATAATATTGTTATATTATATATCATAATTATATAATAATAATTTTATTATATTATATTACATTTTATATATTATAATATTATAATTATATTAACAATTTTAATAATATTGTTATATTATATATCATAATTATATAATAATAATTTTATTATATTATATTACATTTTATATATTATAATATTATAATTATATTAACAATTTTAATAATATTGTTATATTATATATCATAATTATATAATAATAATTTTATTATATTATATTACATTTTATATATTATAATATTATAATTATATTAACAATTTTAATAATATTGTTATATTATATATCATAATTATATAATAATAATTTTATTATATTATATTACATTTTATATATTATAATATTATAATTATATTAACAATTTTAATAATATTGTTATATTATATATCATAATTATATAATAATAATTTTATTATATTATATTACATTTTATATATTATAATATTATAATTATATTAACAATTTTAATAATATTGTTATATTATATATCATAATTATATAATAATAATTTTATTATATTATATTACATTTTATATATTATAATATTATAATTATATTAACAATTTTAATAATATTGTTATATTATATATCATAATTATATAATAATAATTTTATTATATTATATTACATTTTATATATTATAATATTATAATTATATTAACAATTTTAATAATATTGTTATATTATATATCATAATTATATAATAATAATTTTATTATATTATATTACATTTTATATATTATAATATTATAATTATATTAACAATTTTAATAATATTGTTATATTATATATCATAATTATATAATAATAATTTTATTATATTATATTACATTTTATATATTATAATATTATAATTATATTAACAATTTTAATAATATTGTTATATTATATATCATAATTATATAATAATAATTTTATTATATTATATTACATTTTATATATTATAATATTATAATTATATTAACAATTTTAATAATATTGTTATATTATATATCATAATTATATAATAATAATTTTATTATATTATATTACATTTTATATATTATAATATTATAATTATATTAACAATTTTAATAATATTGTTATATTATATATCATAATTATATAATAATAATTTTATTATATTATATTACATTTTATATATTATAATATTATAATTATATTAACAATTTTAATAATATTGTTATATTATATATCATAATTATATAATAATAATTTTATTATATTATATTACATTTTATATATTATAATATTATAATTATATTAACAATTTTAATAATATTGTTATATTATATATCATAATTATATAATAATAATTTTATTATATTATATTACATTTTATATATTATAATATTATAATTATATTAACAATTTTAATAATATTGTTATATTATATATCATAATTATATAATAATAATTTTATTATATTATATTACATTTTATATATTATAATATTATAATTATATTAACAATTTTAATAATATTGTTATATTATATATCATAATTATATAATAATAATTTTATTATATTATATTACATTTTATATATTATAATATTATAATTATATTAACAATTTTAATAATATTGTTATATTATATATCATAATTATATAATAATAATTTTATTATATTATATTACATTTTATATATTATAATATTATAATTATATTAACAATTTTAATAATATTGTTATATTATATATCATAATTATATTATATATTATATAATAATAATTATATTATATTATATTAATAGATAAAATATTAGTATTATATATAGTATAAAGGTAAGTTTGTTAACGTGAAAATATTTATGTTCTTTTACAGATAATTCTTAAAATTACAACTAAACAAATGAATCAACTTTCTTTTCTATTCCATTCTCATTACCATTCTCATTCACATTCTCATTATTATTTCCTCATACAGGTTAGAGGCTACTCTTTAACAAAGCCATTAATTATATGTTATAGGAGATACAAGACATTAATTTTGTATGTATACATACTCATCAAAGCCGATGAAATTAGATAATTTTATCGGCTTTGATGAGTATGTATACATACAAAATTAATGTCTTGTATCTCCTATAATCAGTAATTTACAATCTGATTGATTATAAATGAACGGAGAATATTATGTACATAATGGGAGAGAATCACATGTTATTAGGGAGAGTATATATTACGCACTAAATGAGGATATTATCAGGCGAAGTTACAGAATTAACAATCTTAAGTTATCAAATGTTTCATGATTATGTGTATGAGAAAGGCAAAATTGGTTGTTTTCAACTTTTACATATAATAACTAGAATTATTATCACTGGTGCTCCTTGATCTTTGAAGTCATTCTCAGTTTGTCTCCTTAATTTTAAAAACTCACTTTGCTCCCTGAACTTTGAGTTTCTCCCACTTAACCTATTCTTTTGTAATTTATATTAAGATCAGACAAGTAAAGTGGGAGTTTAAGTGTGGCTATGTGGTTTTTATATATTTATTTTTAACAAAAATTCAAATAGAAAAATCACGTGACTACATTACTTTTTTTTTCTATATGTTTTTAGCATAAATTACAGAAGAAAGGAACATTTTAAAAAATAACCTTAAATAAGCCATTCTATCAAGTCACCAGCACTCAATGTGAAAACTTTAAACGGATAGCCTCCTCATTTAATGAAGCATTTCACTTCTCCAAAATGCCCTTTCCCATTAAAAAAATATATATTGAAAAGGTAAACAAAAAAATAAAAAAGCACCGTCGTCGGCGCCGCCCATTCACCGTCAGTTCTGCCCCCATTGACGTCCATTGTCTTTGGCGTCCATCTTCATTCACATTCCAGTGTTGTTTTGATGATTATGTGAGACAAATTGAAAGTTTTTAAAATCACCAAAATACTTAAGAAATCAGGCTCCAAAATTGATATTTTAATCTTAAACCACTTTTTTCTTCTTTAAATTGTTGTTCAAAGGTTAGGCATCCATGTTTAGGTGTTTTATTTAAAAAATCATCAAGATTCATACCATTTCATAGTTTTTTTCGAGTTGTAAATCCAAAAATTCAAAAGGGAAGACGAATGAATAGTGTTGAGCAGACCGTTCTGACTTTTTAAAATCTGAAACCGGTCGGAACGGTCTTACGGGTAAGAACAATCCGCTCGGTCAGAATTTTACTAAATGCATATGAAACTTTCCAAAATAATTACCAATGTAACACTATAATATCAAAAATTGGTCAAATTTAACTTTAGTTAATATTTAGAAGTCATAATTTGACATATTTAATTTTAAAACAACAATCACATTACTAGTTTGCATAACCAATGAATTATTGTCAAATAATTACTAACGTAACACTATAAAATAAAAAATTAGTCAAATTTAACTTTACTTTATATTTAAAACCATACTTGTGAGTGAGTGTGACACTATCAACAATTATAATCAAACGTTATATAAAATCATTAATTAGTTTTTCATGCACAATCAAAATTAAGTGTAATCACGAAAGCCAATCGTTGTTATAAATCTCGATCGCCATCTTCGCTCGATAGATTTCCATAAGGCTGTCATACTACTTCTATTGCAACACTCTAGCATAATCACCAACACTATGATTTTCTAAAATTGGTGAATTTCATTTTTAAACACAATTTGTTAAACTATTACCAATTTAATTGTATAACACCAACAATTAGCAAAATTTAACACCAACAATTTAATTGTAGGATCACGACTACAATTTACCCTTGATCCTACAATTTACCCAATTTGCGACAAAATTATTTGCAACGACATATGTTGTCGTAAATAATTCAATATTTGCGACAATATAACGTCGTAAATACTTGTCGTTTAACAGGAGAATGTTGTCGTCGTTAATAATTCACCAGTAGTCGCAAATATGTAGTTGGCAGTAAATGTTGTATTGCGCCAACGTTTGCCGCTAAAATAACATTATTTGTGACGACATTTTGTCGCAAATAAAGAATTATTTGTGACGACATGTGTCGTCGCAAATAATATTTCATTTATTATTTGAAGTTTGGATTATAGATATTAAATTTTGGATTATGAATTTTGAGATTGCTGAAATTTGGTATAAGTGTGTGAATCTTTTAGGGTGTTATTTTATGAAATCTGCTTGTAATTTAATTTAGGTTAAGATTAAAAATTTTGATGACTTGTCTAGGTGGCACATCTTGTAGTTGTGGTATGCCGAAATCTTTTAAAAGCTGTTTTTTTACAGGTTTGGATTTTTAGATTATAAGAAAAATAAGTCGTTATGCTGCCAAAATTTTATTAAAACCTATTAATTTTAAGAATTTCATTAATAAGATTTAATTATATTAATAGAAAGTTGTAAAACCCGAGAAAATCCTAAAGTAGAAATTTTAATGTTAAAATTTAACTTATGATTTTTCTTGTGAAACGTATATTTATTACCTTTATAATATGATGTAAACTTCCATATCAGTGAGATCTCATGGGGTATGCCAATAAGATGGTGCATGTATTGAGATAGTTATGTAATTTTTATTAAATAATCATCATTATGATTAACTGTGATCAAGTCTTGTTTGAAGTTATGAATTAGCATAAATTTTGACGACAAAAAAAAGTGTCTTGATGACTTTCTTTAAGGATCTAAATCAAGGGTCTAATAAAGAAAGAATAATAAATGGGAAATTCAAGTCATACCACTTAACTGAAATTCAGACGTTAAGTGTAGAATTTTTGTCATATGGATATTGTTTGATGATTGTTTAAATAATTTCATGAATATTTAAACCCAGTATCAATGATTGCTTCTATGATGCTCATGAAATTTTTATAATGAGGCGATAATGTATTTGTCGAACAATAATCTCCATTTTCATGAATGAGTCACATTAGACTCTTTGGTGATTTAATAGGAAGTAAACCTCAATAGAATTTTCCAAAACCAATTCTTTAGTGCAAAAATCCTCGAGAGGATTTGCAGCTTACGATGTATGACGTTTCTTTTAAATAAGTGTATTAAAATACCTTGGAATTATGCCACTTTTTATTGTAACAAAAAATTGATTTAACTTGGCATAATTAAGTTAATTTAGTTAGAAGAAATGTTTAGAAGAAATTTAGATCAATGGACCATTATAGACAAAGTTTTGAATCAAGGGTCTAGATTATGTCTAAAATTGATCAATGGTGTAGAATGTATTTAGGTTTGACCAATGGTGTGGATCAAGTCTCACAAGATCAAACGGTTGATATTAAAGATGATTTTGATTAGATGGTGTAGGATATTATTTGACTAGATCAACGGTAAAGATTAATTAGAGAATGAATGGATGGTTGGGATTCAATAGAAGGAAAAACATTAACTAAAATTTAAAAAGATAGATAAATGGAGTATGCATGGCTTTCATGCAAGCTTAGACAAGGTTTGTGTATGGTCTTAAAGGAGCAGGGATGTCACTTTCAAAATACATAAAGCATGCAATATGAGACAAACTTTATACTAACCAATCAAGTAGCCCAATTTTCACTCTTCCTCTCTCTTCTTGTCCCTCACGTTCGCCCTCTCTCTTTTCTTCTCTATAGCTGAAATCCCAGCTGATTTGAAGAAAAAAATTGTTCCAAATATGCCCTCCCATGATCCCTCCTATATAAAGAAAAAGATGTAACTAAAAACCCTACTTCCCTCACTCATTTTTCTCTCTCACTCTCACTTCTCTAAGCTAGAAGACTCTCCTAAATATCTTCCTCTCAGCCACACCTCTTCACAGCCCAATTCTCCTTGATTTCACCCTCAAGTCTCAAAGACATCACTTCTATGGAGCTTGAATGGAGTGGTCTACAAATTAGAGATGCTAGCAAGGTAAGTGCTTAAGATCCAAGTGTTGTAGTTATTTTCTCCTCCTTATTTAGGTGTAAACTAACCAGAGAGTGGTTAAAGGAGATCAAGGAGGGTTGGACCTCAAAAGGAAAGGAGAACTCCAACCAATAGAAGAAGGAGGTATAGATCTAAACTAGAAACCCTAGACCTAGTTGTACTTGAGGATATGTCTTATAGAAATGTGATTTTCGTCTAAGTCTTGAACATGGAATGAAAATATATGTTTATGGCATGAAAATACAGAGAATGACTTACAAATAGGATTTTGAATCATTTGACTTGAAGTTGTATTGATCTAGTTATGTTAGATTTAATCTTAAGTTGCAATCAACATTTTTTCTGACTAGCATGCAAAACATCATATCTTGTTTAAGTTGGGCTACAAATCGGACCCTCAAGGTTTAGGTGTTGAAAGTAGATATCATAAGCTTTCTAACGAGATATCATGGATCCCAGTACGAGTTTTGTACCTTTTATTATGAATTTTTGAATCCAAGGTTTGGAAACAGGAAATTTTGTAGCACCCCAAGGCTAAGTTGTCGAATAGGATGAGTTATGAATTGAATTTGGTAAAAATATTTTAATGGTAGTTGATATGACATATAAGGACACTTGTGTTAAAATTTGAGGATAATGGAGTAGAAACGAAATCCGGAAACGTGATTTAGAGTTTAGAGGGCCTTTACCGAAAACTAGAAAAAATGGAGAGTCCAAAGTGCTAAGTCGCATTCGCTGTAGTTATGAATATTTAGGGGTTGTTTAGGATGTCATTCCACTGTCCCAAATGAGAGAAAACCAAAGGATTAAACTCCTTATAAGTTAGTTACCCAGTATGAGGTCTACAACTGTAAAAGTTGTAAAATCAGGACCATTTTACAAATTAACAAACTGTAAGTGAAACGAGGGTTTAGATCTGTGTGAAAATGCTTCTCTAACACCCTCAAGAATTAAATATGTTTAATTATACTAATTAAGATTTATTGGTGTGCCTAATTTAGTTTTCTCAATTAATCAAGAAATTTTAAGTTACTTTGAGTATTCACAATTCCACCCCGGAAGTGTGTGGGAATACAAGTTGGTTTCTGACTCGAATTCGGATGCGGAAACCAACAATTGATATTAGAGCGGTCTATAGACGATATTAATTTATGCTTCGATTATTTGATAATCAAAATTAATATATTAAATATGTGATATTTAATTATGTATGTATGTGATGGGTAGACACTTGTATTTATGGATATTTATATTTATTCATGTTGATAAATGTAAGGATGATGGATTTAGTCATTAATTATGTGATTCTATTGATCGATTAACTTTATTTTTTAAATTATTTATAATTTTATTCGGGAATTAGAATTATTGTAATTTTAAAACTTGAGTAGATTAGGACAAAGCACCATGAAAGAGTAACGAGAATATCAACAGAATTCGAGAGAGAGAGAGAACTGCGGAGTCGAGCCGCTGCACTGCGTGCCTGCTACTGCTGTTGTCTCCGTGCAGCACCTGCGCACATGCTACATGCTTCTCACGCGATGAATGCCACGGATGGGCCATCATGCAACTTACGCCAAGCCCCTCAATCTTGGGCCGAAAGAAGGACAGCCATATAAGGTCCAAAATCAATAAAATATATATTATACATAAATGTTGTAAGAGTTACAACGTTATTTATATGATATATGACAATATTATATATATGAGATATATATAATTTATATATTAGTGTATATACGATGTACATATATATAAGTCATATTTATAATCATTAATTATTCTTAGATAATAGTTATGATTATATAATTCTTTTTTTTTTTTATTGATTTTGGTTTGTAAAAATAATTTAATAATTTTTCTAATAGTAGAAAAATTATGGGTAAATTATTTTGAAATAAAAAATGGTGAAGAATTATTTGGATCTTTAGGGCCCGTCGGGTTTTAGAAGCCCCAGTTATGCGTGCCATTGAACTTTGAAGAGTTCTGGACCCTAAAGATGGTGAAATCTGACCCGAAGACAAAGAACGAAACCCAAGAATGAAGAATTTAATAATCGAAAACCCGTTGATATAACAAGAGAAAATAAATATTGTAATTATTTATTTATTCGATTTGGTTGTAATTTATATTTTTCATGGGACCCGGTCAAATTCCATCTCAATAGCCAATTGCATATATTTATATTTTATGTTAATAATTATATATTATATGTCTATGCATCTAACATGCAATATAGGTATAGTGTGCCTATTAATATATTTTATAACATGTCATGCATACACGTGCATTTATTATTATTTATTTTATTTATTATAAAAGAGTTTTAGAAAAATAAAATAAAATAAGAGCCATGCGCTAAAATTAATTTAATATGATTAAATTGATTTAAGTTGCAAAATTGATTTGCAAAAAATGTTACATGTGAAATTGAATTTAAGAGTTAAATTTTAGAATTTCACATATCCGAGAAATAAATTATTTATTTATCGGGATTTGAAAAACATAAGATACTTTTCAAATAAAATACATATTTACAAAATAATGAGTGAGAGATGGTTGTATGACAATACGACCCACTGGTCTCTACCGTTAACGCAACACCGTGAAATCCGAAGAGAGCCTTTGCAGCGACATTGATTCGCCCTCCCAAAGGAGAGTGTTCTTGCCGGATCAATAACAAGGATGTATTTTCGAATTGACTATCCAAAGGTAGCAATCCGGAGTTAAGTCCATGGGATCTAAAACGGTGGGTTACACTCATGAACATATAATCAAAGTTTGTTGGTTATATTTTGACCAAAATAACGGTAGTTAATAAATATGAAAATATGAGATATTTTGACTATATTTATTAACTAAGAGGAGTCTCGGTTCAATTTACAAATAATTTGACTACCCAAAGGTACACTTTATTTGTGGTAAATTAGATTATTGTTGGCACTTAAAATTAAAACATGATTTATGTATTTTTCATGTGCATCATGCATCATATTTAATTGTGCCTAAAAATTACATGTTTTGATATTCATGCACATAAATTGATTAGATGAATATTCTACTTATTTCCAAGAACATGTCAAATCATATAATCTCACTACACAAAATTGAAACACTGACTAGAGATAAACTATGCGAAGTGGTAAAGTAACGTAAACAACTTACATTCATGTGATGAATATAAGTTTGTCCCAAATGGAGGATTGCCCTCCTGTCCCTAATGAAACCACTGTAGCTAACTGTTAGCTAGGGTGGTGTGTGGTAATTCACAAGAAGCATGAAGGCACGGAGATAGCTTATGAGATAATGTAGTCATCAGATATCGTATCTGGAAATCCATAAAAGAAAGGCTTGGCTAAATACTGTAAGGGCCCTGACCAAAAGACAAAAGGAAAGTCGTTTCCACCGAAATAAAGGAAAAGAATCAAGAAAATATTATTGGTCTTCGAATCAAATTCGGACGTGGAAGCGTGTGAGTAGCAGATCGTGTATAACAAAAATTTTTATAAAACCTTTGAGATACTCTATAGATTATATTAACTTATGCACGAATAAATTTTATCACATTAATTTATTGATTAAGAACTCGAATAGGAATTATACCTAGCGACCGATTAGGATGATAACTTGAGTTCTTTGACCTCAAACAATTCTCGCTCCAATGCTTTGTTTAGAAAACTCGAGCCTTCCTCGTCAATTCCTTGAATCTACGAAGACGTGTGTGTGGGCACACCTGAAACAAAACGGGTTAACAAAAACACTCAAGAATTTCCATGAACACCAACGCATGCACGACGTGGAATTTTTAGAGAAAAATTTTCCTCTCTCAACACTTGTGAATCCGGCCACTATAAAATTAGGAGCAAAAATTGTGTCAAAAAATTATTTCCAAAAATTGTGTCACACTATTTTCTACTATTTCTTTATTTATAGAAGTCTCATCTTTATCTCCAATATAAAGCTTATCAATTATCTCCCATTTGAATTTGGAACAAATTCTCCCTTCCTTTATCCACTAATGGCCGGCCAAGATAGGGGATTTTATCCCTGTGGTAGGCGCCAAATACAAATAGGGAAGGAAGAGAAAATCATCATTTATCCTACAGTCCAATTTTGACTCAAATTCAAATTCCAATTTAAGTCAAAGTCAAATTAATTTGAATTCTAAATTGAACAACTTATCAAATAAGTTTAAATGGATAAATCTAGATGTGTTCACACTGTGTGTTCACACCATGTGTTCAAATTGTGTGTTCACACTATGTGAACACCTTCACATAAGTGATCTAAAATTCAAATTTAAATTTAAATAATCACATTATTTAAATAATAATTAATTCTCAATTAATTATCCTTGAGTGTTTAATTTTAGAATTCCATAATTCTAAATTTCCTATTTTACCCTTAATGTCTTGTAGAATTACAAGGATGACGGGAGGACTCATGGACCTATAACTTCGAGCTCTAATAAAATTAATAAGTAATTAAACACTTTAATTAATTAATTAATCTTAATAATTCCAATAGTTACTTCACTATAAACTTAGAATTGCACTCTCGTAATTATAGATATAAATTACTTCTACACCATAAAGTGTCCATGTGATGTAGTCACTGCATATAGATCATTCCTCAATAAATAATTCATAATTAGAGCTAGGTGAAATCCGTTAACCTCTCTAATTACATCTTTATCCTTGAGTACCGTTGATTCTCTAATGGACATTGATTCATAAAACACATTCATGAATCAGAGCTCCTACTGGTCTAAGTACCGAATCAACCCTCAAGAGAATTATTTATCTACTTTTTTCTCAAGAAGGAATGGATTCCATCTCATATAATAACATTCCCGGCTACCTACTTCATCATGTCTTCAAAATACAAGGAATAAGATTCAGGATCTCAGAATCTGTATTGAGTAAATCAAAAGACAAATCAATAAATAGGAGTCTACTAAGAACTTAGAATTAATATCATTCTATATATGACCATCAGTAGACTCAATTAGAATTTCTATATATACTTAACGAAAATTATTAGAAATTCATATTGTGTCTATGTCCTTGTTCTAGATAATCTCATTATGCGTAATATATTCATTCAATATCTCGCCATATTAATAGTGCGGATAACACCATTCCCTTCTAAATGGGAATGACATGTATTACTAATGTTTTAATTAAAGATTCTGAACTTTAATTAAATTCATTATGAACACCGTTTTGATTATTATCCTTAAATATTATCCTCTCGTATATAACACTTATATACAATGTTTAAGGTCACATAAATAATCATGCAATTTTCATTGATATTCATAAAATATTCATAAATATATGCACATAAAATAATGAATAAACTCTTTTATCAAATAAATAATAAATATGCTATCACATCTCATGCTTCTAGGACACCATTCCCAACAAATATGATTTGCTAGTTCTGAAAACATGTTTGGTAAATGGTGATTCCTATTCCTGGATAGTAGATTCGGGAGTTACTATTCATGTTTGTTTTCTTTATTATGTCTTAGTTCTTACAAGGAAATTGTTTCCCAAAATAAAGAAAGGAACTCAAGCAAATATGATTTGCTAGTTCTAAAAACATATTTTAGTAAAAAGGGTGATTCCTTATCTTGGATAGTAGATTCGGGAGTAACTAATCATGTTTTATTTTCTTTATTAAATCTTAGCTCTTACAAGAAAATTGTTTTCCGGAACAAGGAAAGGAACTCTAGCAAATATGATTCACTAGTTTTAAAAACATGTTTAGTAAAAGGGTGATTTCTTATCCTGAATAGTAGATTCAGGAATAACTAATCATGTTTTGTTTTCTTTATTAAGTCTTAGCCCTTAAATGGCAATTGTTTCCACCTAAACAAAGAAGAAGAATCAACGTAAATAAGACTTACTAATTTTAGAAACATCTTTAGTAGAGGGTGATTCCTCATCATGGATAGTTGATTCAGGAGCAACTAATCATGTTTGGTTTTATTTGAAAAATATTAGTTCTTACAAAGAACTTGCCATCGGGGACTACATGATGGAAGTGGGAATACCGCGAAGGTATCGACAAAAGTAGTGGGAGATGTTAGACTTTAGTTTTAGAAATACCTTGTTGTGAAAAATGTTTATTTCCCTCCAGGCATAAAAGAGAAATTTGATTTCTAATTCTAAATTATTTGAACAATTACCTTTAATAATAATCTAGTCCACATCTTTTGGAAAGGTTATGATATTTCTTCTGGATATTTGGAAAATGGTTTATACCGTTTAAACCGATGCTTAGCTCACTACGCAATGTTGAAAAGTTCAAAGTTGCTGAACCTAAGAATAAGAAGCAAAAGATCTCTCACAATAAATAACACATATCTGTGGCATCTTAGGCCTGGTCATATTAACCTAAACAGGATTGAAAGACTGGTAAAAGATGGTCCTTTACACAAACTAAAAGTTAGTAAGCTTCCAGTATGTGAATCTTGTCTAGGAGGCAAAATGACCAAGAGGCTTTCCATGTTGAAAGGAGAAAGAACCACAGAACCACCTCGGCTGATACATTCGGATGTATGTGGACCGTTAAACGTCCAAGCTAGAGGAGGTTACAAATATTACGTCACCCTTATTGATGAATATTAGAGATATGGTTATGTTTACCTAATGCAATGGAAATCTGAAACTTTTGGAAAGTTTAGAGAGTTCTAAGCAGAAGTTAAAAAAGCAGTTAGGTAAACCAATCAAGACACTTTGATCAGATTGATGAGGTGAATACCTAGACCAATAGTTCTAGGATTTCTTGATTGAAGAAGGTGTGGTATCCAAATTGACTACACCTGGTACACCATAGCAGAATGGTGTACCCGAAAGGAGAAATCAGACTTTGCTTAACATGATAAGATCAATGTTGAGTTATTTTTCACTTCCTACTTCGTTATGGGGTTATGTCCTAAGAACCACCGTGTCTATTCTGAATCTAGTACCATCTAAGTTTGTACAAAAGATACCCCTAGAGTTGTGGAATGGTCGGAAGCCAATTTTGAAGCATATTCGAATATGGGGGGGTGTCTGGCTTATGTGATGAAACAATAGACTGGGAAGTTGGAACCAAGATCAGAAATATGCATATTTGCGGGATATGTAATGGGGACAAGAGGAGGAATATTTTATATAGTCACAAGAATCAAAGGGTATTTGTATTAACAAATGCCACGTTTCTGGAGCATGATTATATGATAGTTTTCAAGCAAAAAGCAAACCAGTTATGGAAAAGTTACTTTCCAATGAGATTAAACCAAAACTGACAAGAGTTGTTGGAACGCTAAGAGATAAGACCATGATTCCTAATCAAACTCCTATGGCACCTCGTCATAGTGGGAGGGTAAGCAAGTTACCTAACCAGTATACCGGGGAAGCACAAATCGTCACTGCTGATGATGGTAAGGAGGATCTGTTGACCTTTAAGGCCGTGATGGATGATTCTGATAAGGAAAAGTGGCAAGGAGCTATGAAACTCGAGATAGATTCCATGTACTCCAACTCAGTCTGGTAACTTGTAGATCTACCTAAAGGGGTAAAACCCATTGGATGCAGGTGGATCTTCAAGAGAAAGAGAGGAGCGGATAGAAAAGTAGAGACTTATAAAGCAAGGCTAGTGGTTAAGGGTTACACCCAGAAAGAGGGAATTGATTATGAGGAAACTCTCTCATTGGTGGCCATGCTTAAGTCCATCCGGATACTCCTGGCCATAACAACATATTTTGAATATGAGATATGACAGATGGATGTTAAGACAACTTTTCTGAAGGGTTATCTTGAGGAAACTGTCTATGACGATCAGCTAGAGGGTTACATAGCAGAAGGCCAAGAACAAAAAGTATGCAAAACTGCAGAGATCCATTTATGGATTAAAGCAGGCGTTCCACATCTTTTGGAAAGGTTATGATATTTCTTCTGGATATTTGGAAAATAGTTTATACCGTTTAAACCGATGCCTAGCTCACTACGCAATGTTGAAAAGTTCAAAGTTGCTGAACCTAAGAATAATAAGCAAAAGATCTCTCACAATAAATAACACATATCTGTGGCATCTTAGGCCTGGTCATATTAACCTAAACATGATTGAAAGACTGGTAAAAGATGGTCCTTTACACAAACTAAAAGTTAGTAAGCTTCCAGTATGTGAATCTTGTCTAGGAGGCAAAATGACCAAGAGGCTTTCCATGTTGAAAGGAGAAAGAACCACAGAACCACCTCGGCTGATACATTCGGATGTATGTGGACCGTTAAACGTCCAAGCTAGAGGAGGTTACAAATATTACGTCACCCTTATTGATGAATATTAGAGATATGGTTATGTTTACCTAATGCAATGAAAATCTGAAACTTTTGGAAAGTTTAGAGAGTTCTAAGCAGAAGCTAAAAAAGCAGTTAGGTAAACCAATCAAGACACTTTGATCAGATTGATGAGGTGAATACCTAGACCAATAGTTCCAGGATTTCTTGATTGAAGAAGGTGTGGTATCCAAATTGACTACACCTGGTACACCATAGCAGGATGGTGTACCCGAAAGGAGAAATCAGACTTTGCTTGACATGATAAGATCAATGTTGAGTTATTTTTCACTTCCTACTTCGTTATGGGGTTATGTCCTAAGAACCACCATGTCTATTCTGAATCTAGTACCATCTAAGTCTGTACAAAAGATACCCCTAGAGTTGTGGAATGGTCGGAAGCCAGTTTTGAAGCATATTCGAATATGGGGGGGTGTCTGGCTTATGTGATGAAACAATAGACTGGGAAGTTGGAACCAAGATCAGAAATATACATATTTGCGGGATATGTAATGGGGACAAGAGGAGGAATATTTTATATAGTCACAAGAATCAAAGGGTATTTGTATTAACAAATGCCACGTTTCTGGAGCATGATTATATGATAGTTTTGAAGCGAAAAGCAAACCAGTTATGGAAAAGTTACTTTCCAATGAGATTGAACCAAAACTGACAAGAGTTGTTGGAACGCTAAGAGATAAGACCATGATTCCTAATCAAACTCCTATGGCACCTCGTCATAGTGGGAGGGTAAGCAAGTTACCTAACCAGTATACCGGGGAAGCACAAATCGTCACTGCTGATGATGGTAAGGAGGATCTGTTGACCTTTAAGGCCGTGATGGATGATTCTGATAAGGAAAAGTGGCAAGGAGCTATGAAACTCGAGATAGATTCCATGTACTCCAACTCAGTCTGGTAACTTGTAGATCTACCTAAAGGGGTAAAACCCATTGGATGCAGGTGGATCTTCAAGAGAAAGAGAGGAGCGGATAGAAAAGTAGAGACTTATAAAGCAAGGCTAGTGGTTAAGGGTTACACCCAGAAAGAGGGAATTGATTATGAGGAAACTCTCTCACTGGTGGCCATGCTTAAGTCCATCCGGATACTCCTGGCCATAACAACATATTTTGAATATGAGATATGACAGATGGATGTTAAGACAATTTTTCTGAAGGGCTATCTTGAGGAAACTGTCTATGACGATCAGCTAGAGGGTTACATAGCGGAAGGCCAAGAACAAAAAGTATGCAAAACTGCAGAGATCCATTTATGGATTAAAGCAGGCGCCTAGATTATGGAACATCAGGTTTGATAAGGCTATTAAGTCTTATGGATTTGATCAAAACCAAGATGTATCGAACAAAAGAAAAGAAGATTTTCTTATTCTTTACAAGCCCGAATATCTGATATTCAGTGGGAGTGGTCAGTCGTTGTCAGTTGAACTCAAGATTTGATCATTGGGTAGTGGTGTAGTATATCCTTAAGTGTATAAGGAAAGTAAGAAACTATAAGATAGTTTAGTCAGTGAAAGAGTTGTCTTTTAGCTGGATACATAGACTTTGACTATAAGTCATACATGGATTTTAAGAGTCGACATCCAAATCTGTGTTCACACTAGGTGAAGGAGTCATGATACGAAAGGTTGTTGGCAAAGTGTGATTGCTAATTCTATCATTAAGAGTTAATGTGTAACAGCTTGTGAAGCAGTAAAAGAAAGCAACCTAGCTCTAGAAATTCTTAACTGATCAGGAAGTTGTTCCAGGGATAGATTAGTCATAGACACCTAGAAAGTTTTAGGATTGGAGACATATTCTACCTGCTTTAGGACAAGTGGTAGATTGTTTGTAATGGTGTCCTAGAAGTATGAGATGTAATAGGATATTTATTATTTATTTGATAAAAGAGTTTATTCATTATTTTATGTGCATATATTTATGAATATTTTATGAATATAATGAAAATTCAATGATGTTAAGTGTTATATATGAGAGGATAATATTTAAGGATAATAATCAAAATGATGTTCATAATGAATTTAATTAAAGTTTGGAATCTTTAATTAAAACATTATTCATACATGTCATTCCCATTTAGAATGGAATGGTGTTATCCGCACTGTTAATATGGCGAGATATTGAATGAGTGTATTATGCATAATAAGATTATGTGGAACAAGGATATAGACACAATATGAATTTCTAATCATTTCTTATGAGTATAGAAATTCTAATTGAGTCTACCGATGGTCATATATAGAATGATCTTAATCATGAGTTCTTAGCAGACTCCTATTTATGGATTTGTGTCTTTTAATTTACTCGTTATGGATTCTGAGATCCTGAATCCTATTTCTTATATTTTCCAGACATGATGAAGTAGGTAGCCAAGAATGTTATTATACGAGATGAAATTCATTCCTTCTGGAGAAAGAAGTAGATAAATAATTCTCTTGATGGTTGATTCAGTACTTAGACCAGTAGGAGCTCTGATTCATGAATGTGTTTTATCAATCAATGTCCATTAGAGAATCAATGGTACTTAAGGATGAAGATGTAATTAGAGAGGTTAACGAATTTCACCTAACTCTAATTATGAATTATTTATGGAGGATTGATATATATGCAGTGACTACATCACATGGACACTTTATGGTTTAGAAGTAATTTATGTCTATAATTACGAGAGTGCAATTCCAAGTTTATAGTGGAGTAACTATTGGAATTAATTAGATTATTTAATTAATTAAAGTGTTTAATTAATTATTAATTTTATTGGAGCTCAAAATTATAGGTCCATGAGTCCCCACGTCGTCCTTGTAATTCTACAAGACACTAAGGGTAAAATGGAAATTTTAGAATTACGAAAATTTAAAATTAAACACTCTAAGATAATTAATTGAGAAGTAATTATTATTTAAATTTAAATTTGAATTTTTGATCACTTATGTGAAGGTGTTCACATAGTGTGAACGCAAGGCACAGTGTGAACACATCTAGAATTATCTATTTAACTTATTTGATAAGTTGTTCAATTAAGAATTTAAATTTATTTGAGTTTGACTTAAATTGAAATTTGAATTTGAGTCAAAATTGGACTGCAGGATGAAGGATGTTTTTTTCTTCCTTCCCTATCTGGTGATTAGGCCTACTACAGGTATAAGGATCCCATATGTGGCCAGCCATAATGGATAAAGAAAAGGGAAATTTTGTTCCAAATTCAAATGGGAGATAATTGATAAGCTTTATCTTGAAGATAAAGATTGGATTCCTTCTAAAAGTCTAACTGCTAATCTATAAATAAGCAGATAGTAGAAAATTGTGGGACACAGTTTTTGACACAATTTTTTTTTTGCTCCTAATTTTAAAGGGTGGCCGAATTCTTCCAAGAGTTGAGAGGAGAAAATTTTCTCTAAAAACTCCACGGTGTGCATACGTTGGGGTTCGTAGAAATTCTTGAGTGTTTTTGTTAACCCGTTTTATTTCAGGTGTGTCCACACACACGTCTTCATAGATTCAAGAAATTGATAAGGAAGGCTCGAGTTTTCTAAACAAAGCATTGGAGCGAGGATTGTTCAAGGTCAAAGAACTTAAATTATCATCCTAATCAGTCGCTAGGTATAATTCCTATTCGAGTTCTTAATTAATGAGATTAATTTATTCGTGTATAAATTAATATAATCTATAGAGTATCTCAAAGGTTTTCTGAAAATTTTTGATATACACCGCTACCCCCACGCTTCCGCATCTGAATTAAATTCGGAAGCCACCCTTTTCTTTTAAATACCTTTTAATATTACCTTTTACTTTTCTTTTATCTTCTTTTCTTTCCTTTCCTTATTCTCCCCCTCACTCTCTCGTTCTCTCACCCTCTCTCACGTATCTCTTTCTCTCTCTCTCTCTCTCTCTCACACACGTCTCTCACTCTCTCTCTCTCTCTCTCTCTCGTTCTCCCTCTCACTCTCTCATTCTCTCACCCTCTCTCACACACACACACACACATATATATATATATATATCGTTCTCACTCTCTCTAAGCGGATTTTGAACCGGATTCGAACAAAAAAAGAGGATTCCCAAAAAGTTTTCAACATCAAAGTCTAGATAAAGCTAAAACTCTTTGAAACTCTCTTTAAATTTCAGATCTGGCCTTGTGGAACTCGTTTTTAGTCGAGTTTGGTGATTTTTTGTTTAGATTTGTTTTTGAATGGATTTTGAATGGGTTTTGATGAAACCATGATGAAATTTTGGGGTTTTTGATTCTTTGAACCCCATTTGCTTATTAGAACCTGGATTTGTTGATTACTTTTGATAATATGTTGAATCAAACCCAAAAATTTCAAGTTTTGGCCTTGGACCCCGCGGATCGGCCATTGTTGTTGGCTGATCTACTCCCCACCGGTCGACCAGTCATCACTCCACCGGCCGACCGATGGAGTTGCACTTCTCTGTCACCGGTAGACCGGTTCACACTAATCCGACCCTAAACAGTTTAAAAACCCTATTTTAGCCCCAAAATTTAATGTAGAATCCACCTAACCTCATTTGGGAACGTAAAGTGAGTGGATTAGCCACATTAATTCTTGTTTTCATTCCATTTCTCTTAATTGAATTCCAATTCTCAAAGAATCATGATTTTAATTAAGAATTGTTTATGAACTTTGATTTTGAGTTAAGGCACACTAGTATGATACAATTGTATAATTAAACTAGATTATTTAGAGGAAAGGATAAACTCTAAATTGTTGGTCTTGATGACGAAGCTAGTGGCATGATTGGACTTGGGGCTTCAAAGACAAGTGGACCTAGGGCTACGTGAAGATGGTTGCAGGTTTGATATCTGAAAGGTAGAATATTCTTCTCATATCCTTGTTAGCCTGTTTTAAAGTGTTTTGGCCAAGTAATGTTTTCAAAAGATAAGAATATGTTGATAAAGAAAAGTACTTTCCAGACAATAGCTTGATTTTCGCTATTGATCTCATAATGGACTGATTTCAAGTTTTAATGAACATTTTCTTAAGATAAGATACCTTGCGAACTGGTAAGCCCGCTGATGGCCTAATTAGGAAATGGAGATCATATCCTTGGGGCAGAACCCGAAACCCGGACTGGCTATTACGATGGTGTTAAGGCCTTCCTTGGGTCCTAAGTAATTTAATTACTTAAATTACTTGCTGGTTGCCTATAATCTGGTATTTCAGTTTATTTACCTTCCAGAAAAGAAGGTTGTTTGGTTTCGATTGATTTCTTTCGGACCTGATTATTTCATTTTATTTATTTACTTATTTATTCAGTTTTATAAACTTTATCCCACTGGGCCTTTCGCTCATTTTTCTTGTGTTTCAAAATGTATTTAACCTCACCCAGGCGACGCTAGAAGTAGCACAGAATAGGTGAGGAACTTGGTTATAGAAGAAAGGAAGCGGTGAAGTATTTCCCTTCATTATCAGCTTCAATTAAGGCATGTATTAACTATGGATTGTAAACCCTAAACTTTACTAGACTGTGGTTGATGTCTATTATTTAATTTTATGTACTTATTTATGTATGCACAATTGTAACCCTGTGGATTCCAGAGGCTTGCTTTTGATGTTAAATCTTAACAGTGATTGTATTTTGTAAATGTCCGCCTACTTCTTTCTTAAAACTCAATTTCGTTAAAATAGTAGGGCATGTTTGGAAATACCTGAGTGTTTTAGATTTGAGATTAAATTTTGAACTGTTAACGGTTTAATCACCCTCGTAATCAAGTTTAATTTCTAAACGATCCTCCACGTCACTAACCCCTGTTTGGGGGCGTGACAGCTTCTTAAACCTAAATAACATGCTTTGAGTGAGTAAAGGAATTAGATTGGAGTCCGAACCCGGTAGGCCCATATAGGGGTAAATGTGTCCATTTTTACCGCCGTTAAGGGTTAAAAGGTAATTCATCGATACCCACCATATTTCTACGAATTAGATCTATATAAGAGTTGATTTTAAGATTTAATTTAAAGTTAGAGAGTTTGGGCCCAAGCGGAATCAGATTTGGACCTCTACTCTAAAGCCTCAAAGATTGGGCCTAAAGCCCAATACCAATTTTAGAAAGGTTAGAAGTTAAGAAAGGATTTTCATGGTTCCTTGAGTCCTATTATGTTAGGATTTACTTGATTATTTTGAGAATTTATTGTTATTTTAAGGAAATGATTTATTTGAGTTGTATTAATTAATTATTCACTAACAATTAATTAATAACGAATTGAAGTAATTGATTCTTAAAGGTGTAAGTTATTAATATATGATTAATCATAATTAGGTAATAATTTAAGTATTCCCCGTGAAATTTTTTTTAATTATATTTTATTAATAATTATTAAAGGTAATTTACATTTTTAGAACATCAATTGTTAATTAATTAAGTAAAATTAATTAATAATTAATCACGGTTGCATAATTATTTCTTTAATATTTTATTAAAATCAATGATTAATTAATTAATTAATTAATCAACTAATTAATTAACTTGTTTAAAGGATAAATATTAAGAGGTTAGATTTATTAAAAGTAGATAAAAGGAATTAAGCGTCCTTAAATAGCTAGTCTATAAGAGTCCATATGGGACCCTATTCTAATGACCAGAGTACTGTGAATCATGATAAATAATTCGCTAATGGTAGGCGAGGCAAGTGTGATTGTGAACTGATTGCACGTGAAACAAGTGAGTACAAACCTCACCTACGGCATGAATGTGTTTTTAAAGGATATATTTGAAAAATTATCTTTTTGTATTGTGCAAATTTTCTATAATATGAATGATGGGTATGATGCAATTTATGCCCCTTTAAAGGAGTTATAATGTTATTCTTTTGTGACATGAATGATAAGTTTAATACGATGTTGCCTCTTAAAAGTATTTGCAATGATATACTCTCGTGACATGATCATAATCGCATGTTCACCTAAATAAGAGGGTAAGGTAATAAAGACAAGTTAAGTGCCGTACCGCCCTCCGGCCCAAGAGGATGAGAGGTTTTCCTCTGGCTCATGGGGATAGGAGGTTTAATAAAGATAATTTATGACCTTGGGTGTAGTTCGACGAAATGTTTCCACTCCCCATTGGCCACGCTTAAAGGGTACAAGCACAGGGCCCCAAAGTTAAAAGGTATGTCATTTATTCAAATAATATATATTTTATAAAAAAGGATATGTATATGTTTTAACAAGTTTGAGTTCTTTTATTAGAACTAGAATAAAATGTATTGAGCGAGTAACCTCAAGTTTTATACTTATGGTGTTTTCTCCTAAAAAGACTATAAGTGTGCTTTTAAATGATTATTTATTTGTAGCATATTATATACTAGGTAGTTATATATATATATATATAATTCACTTTTAAAGTTATAGTCACTTAGATGAATAAATAGTTTCTAATACATAGTTTGTTCAGTTACGCTTTTATACAAGGGAGTAAAGCATGTTTCAATTTAATCCTCTCAAAAAAAATATTAGTTTTTCTCAATTAGCTTTGATGTTCAAGTCTATTTACCAACATCATGAGTGGAAACTTTTAAGGTTTATGATGAAAGAAAGTTTATGCAAAAAGAATATAAAAAAAAACCCTAAAACTTTGAGAACAAAGAGCTTGATCATAATCAAGCAAGTATTTTAATGTAAGATAAACATGTTTAAGTTAGCTAAATCGGTCTGAAAAGTCGGGTCGTTACAAAAGTAAATTAAAAATTAATTATAAACATTACAACTTAAAAAATGATAAGAAATATTTATATTAATTCAGTCCAAAACAAGCTGAAAAACCTCTACATCGAGCAATGCAACATGTTCGACAACCAGCAATCATGATGGAAGTCATGCGCTCGATGAATCCCAATATCAACTTCTTGCTAGTTAACCGTCCCCAACCGTTGGTTCCTCTACTACCTGAGCTAAACAAAAAAGATGAGGACGAAGACAACGATACTGCTAATTTAGAAGACTAAAATATCTGTTTTTATTTTTTATTATCAACACTTTTTTGTATTTATTGATTAATTTACTTTTTAAGACTGATCATATTATTATGTTGACTATTTTATATTAATTTTTTTATTAATAAATATCAATTTTATTGTTCTATTTTATTGTTAAATTTTCTTCTAATTTATATATTTAATAATTAATATTATTAGTAAAGTACGGAAAAAATAATATTTACGACGGCATATCTAAATTGTCGTCGCAACTAGTCCACATTACTAGTGATGAGACTTTGGTCGCAAAAGGTTTTAAATACTTTTGCAACAACAAGATGTCATCGCAAATAAGTTAGGACGTGTCATCATCAACGACATATTCGACGGAACATTGTGGCGACTTATTTGTGACGACTATCATTGCTAATATATTAGCGACGACATTTTAAAACTATGTCGTCGCAAATATATTATTTGCGTCGGGTTTTTTACGACGACTAATTTGCGACAACATGTTGTCAAAAATACAATATTTGGGACGACAATACAGTTATTTGCGATGACATTCCGTTGCCGCAAATAACCTTTTTTGTTGTAGTATATGGCAGGTATGAGGAAAATAGTCCCAAAACTAGAGGATATGGCACATACAACGACAAATATCCTTTAGAGTATATAGATCTGGATTTTTACTCCTTATTCTTGAGTAATATATTTTTTGATAAACTAACTATGTTAGTAAAAAGGATGTTAATCAAGATTAAGGGGTAAAAAATCACACTCTTACCCTCTAAGGGTAAGTTGAGCAATTTTCTTCAATTATATTTTTGGTTTGCCCCTAAATGTTTTTTATTACCACATTTGCGTTGTGTTTTAAAGGAAAAAATTAGTTATATCCCAAATTTTGATTTCTAATTACTCATATTTCAAACTTAAGCCTCTTAATAATCCAAAAATCAACTATATAGTACTAACATCTAAATTCATAATTTTTTACTTTAAGATTTAGAAAGTAAATTGGATCTAATAAAAAACTTAATTAATTTGAAAAAAGAAAGGAAAAATACAAATAGATAAATGAAAAGTTTTGGTTCAATCGACATCCTTCTGAAAAAACTTCTATGAATGTTACTGTCGATAGATCTAAGGATTTGAAGGAAATGGAAATTGAGTGGAATGCTTATGGACAACGTGTAGGTGACAAATCAAAGAGATTCAGTTCCATATTAGGTGTGATAGCACGAGAGTGGGTGCCAATAAATATAAGTACTTGGGAAAATGTTAATGGCCCTGTCAAAGATACATTACAGAGACTTTTACTGGTATTGGAAATTTTTGATATAATTAACATTAACATAAATTCTTTCTTGTTTACTACCTTTAATAGAAAGAAAAAAAAAAAAGGTGTGGAATTTATTTCGAGGGTTCAACTTTGGAGTGAGGGACACAAGTGGAAGAATGGGCTATTCATTAATGAAGCTGTTGATGACAGCATTTTGAGAACACAAGTTTTATTTATATACATTATTGGCTTTGACAATGGACACAAGTTCTAATTTCTCTACTTATTATGTGATCATTGAAAAATTATATATAACATACTATTCACTTGATATTATGTTTACATATTGCTAGTGCATACACAAGCTTATTGCATAACAGACTATTTGTTTGATATTGTGTTAACATATTCTATAATACGTAGTCTATTATGTATGTGTGATACTTTGCTATGCATACTTAAACTTGCTAAAAAGAATAAAAGTAAAAAATAACAACCTTACAAGCTGATTGTTGTATATCATATTCTGCATAATGCATTATAAAACCGTGATTCCTTAGTGTGCTTTTTAGAGATGAACTTCTAGGAACCTCTTCCATAAAAGAGGACGCATTGACTAAGATTCTTGGCCCAGAACGTCCAGGTTGTGTTAGAGGTATTGGATTTGGAGTCACACCTTCTAAGGTAGATGCTCAAACACAAAGTTGTGTGTGGAAGCCAGAACTTCAAAATGAAATAAAAAAATTAGTGGAACGGCAACAGCATTTAGGAGATATCATCTTACTACTAAAGCCAGTTGTGGTAAGTTAAATTTTTGTTTGTTAAAAAATTTTATCTTTTGTTGATGACATGAAATGCTAATATTATATGTTATTTTTTGTAGAGTATCACTACGAGTGATAATGGAAAGATTCATTCTTCTACATCCACTGGACTAGTAATTCTTTTTATATCCCAATAATACGTTTATCTTTTTAAATAACAAGTCTAGAAGTATGATACATTATAAATGACTTTTGTTATATTCCATGTCAAGTAGTGCAAATGTGGTGAATGAGAATAATCAGAAATATGGCTCTTGTGAACTATTGAATTGGACTGCAACAGGGGAAGTGGTAGCCAAGGCAGAAAATGGGGTAATTTTGACAAGTACCCCTTAAAATGGTACCATTAAGGATTTTTAGGTCTCAACTTTAACCTATAGAATTTTGCCCTATTAGAGTAAGTAATAAGACATATTATTATCGATAATTTAACAGATGTCATTAGAGGTGGGTCTCCGGTCACTGGTGGCATGCATAATTTGATAGATTACTGCCTAAAATTCAACAAATTATTATCTATAATTTGACAAATTATTATACAAAAAGGGTAGCTTATCACAACAAAATGGTAGAACTTCAGAAAGATGTGTTTAAGGGTCAGTTTTTACAATTTTCTGCAGAAATTACATCTACGGATCCTTCATCACAAGTACATCATACTATTCTTGGGTCAAATTGCTATAAGAGAGATTTATACAATTATCCATCAAAATGGATCACCTAATTATTATTAATCCCCAAACGTTTGCCCTTTTGTTTCTACCCAATCAAAGGCCCAATATATAGATTACTAAAATACCTTCAAAGGTACACTGACAATTTACAAGATGCTAGCTGCCTCTGATCGGCAGGCGCCGGCGGGGGGGTAAGGGGGG
>NW_010367232.1:60136-62071 GCF_000414095.1 Morus notabilis | reverse complement strand
TTTAACAAAGTAAAGACCATCATCAACAAAACCAGAACAACTATGAATTTCATTCTTAGATAAAGATACAGAGTCAATATCAAAAGAAACTGAAACAAATTGTTCATGCAATCTAGAAACTGAAAGCAAATTCTGTTTGAAATTTGGAATAAAATAAACATTGTCTAACAATAAATATTTATCATTTGCAAAAGACAGTCGCATTGTCCCTACTGCCGTCGCTGAGATCCTTGCCCCATTGCCCACTCTCATTTGGAAAGATCCATCTTCAAGATCCCTGCTTCAAGATCCCTGGACGTGTCCAGCATCTGTAAAGAAGTACAAATATGATTAGATGCCCCTGAATCAACTATCCAGGTAGAGAAGTCATTCTCAACTAAACATGTTTCCATGACCAGTAAATCTGATGTACCTTGCTTCTTCACTTTCAGCTCATCGAGGTACTTTTTGCAGTTCCTCTTCCAATGGCCGTCGTGGTTGCAGTGGAAACACTTTCCCTTAGACTTTGGAGCAGCCTTGTTCTGCTTGTTCTTCTGGATCTTCTTCTTCCATTTTTCCTTATTGTTCCCTTGATTCTTCTTCTTCTTATTCTTTGATGAAGAAGGCATCCCCTCAGCTACGTTGGCTTCAGCAACGTTTGCCTTGCCCCCCTTATCACCTATAAGGGACTCAAATTATTGCAGCTCATTCAGGAGCTCAGTTAAGTTATCATTCTTTTGGTTCATCAGATAACTTGTCCTGAATGGAAGGAAATCAGGAGAAAGTGTCTCTAGTATCATGCCAACCTGGGTCTTCTCATCAATCTGAGACCCATTAATTTCAGCCTCATTAAGATGATTAATCATCTTAAGCACATGCTCACGTACAGAAGAACCATTCTTCATACGGCCGTTCATAACGGCTTTGACAGCAGCGTGTCGGGCTGAATCAGATGGACGTCCAAACATCCTCTGAAGAGTGTCCATGATCTCTCTAGCAGTCGCAAGGCCTTCGTGCTGAGTTCTCAGCACTTCATTCATTGCTGCTAACAGGTAACAACGGGCCTTGTTGTTGGTGTTGATCCAGCGATCATATCACTCGGTCAAAGCCCTGACGGCATTGGTTGGAGGCACTAGAGGACAATCCTCCTTAAGGACAAAATGGTAGTTTTCACATATCAAAAGGATATTCATGTTGCTTTTCCATTTGACAAAGTTTTCACCATTCAAAATTTGGGAATCGAGAAGTGCGAAAATAGGATTTGACATTTTTGTTGAAAATAAATAATTTAACTCAATCAACATTTTGCATAAATATCACTACTAAATTTAAGGCATATAAATATGATGCATGAATGCACATGTTAAATACACAAATACATGTTTAATTGCCTAAGGAATTTTAATCACCACAATTAAGTGTCGACGTAGGGTAGGTCAAATAATTGCTAATTAAAATGAGACTATCTCAATTAATAAATACTATCTGAAATATCTCATACTTCTAATATTTATTCATTTCCATTTATTTAGGTCAAGAAAATAATTAACCAATTTAATTATCTCTTTATGAGTGTAACCCACCGCTTCAGATCTTTTAGACTTAACTTAGAAGTTGCCGCCGTAGGGTAGGTCAATTCTAAAATACATCTTAGAGATCCTATCTCTTTGGAAGTCAACCTTGTTATTATAATTAATGAATACCCTCCGTAGGGAGGACGAAATCAAAGCGTCTCGGGGCCTCATTAATTACTCACGGTGTTGTACTAACGGTGGAGACCTATGGGTTATATTGTCATATTACCCGCTCCCACTCATTATTTACAAATGGTGTATTTATTTTATAAAACAACTCTTGCTTTATACTTCTCAGTGAATTTAAACAATTTAAGTCACTAAGATCCAAATAATTTTAAACAACTTTAAAATTATATTAAGTCATTTGTGAATTTTAAAA
>NW_010367232.1:32354-58932 GCF_000414095.1 Morus notabilis | reverse complement strand
TCAAAATTATTAATTCCAAATTACTCCACTATAAGTTTGGAATTGCACTCTCAAAATAATAAAACAATTATGTTCACGGAATTTGTGTTGTCCATTGATATAGTCACTACATACGAATTAATCCTCCATAAACGATTCATAATTAAAGTTAGGTATTTTCTGTTGACCTCTTTAATTATATTTTTCTCCATAAGTACCATTGATCCTCTAATGAATAATATATTTTATGATCCAATCATAAAATTGAGCGCTCTTATTATTCAAGTCCCGAATCAACACTTATGGGAACCGTCCATCTACTTCATTATGAAGGAATGGATTTCATCTTGTAAATTAATATTCCCGGCTATTTATTTTACTATGCTCCCAATATACCAAGACTTTGACACTATTCACTTGTGTCATTACTCAATATGTCTAACAACATAATATCATAAATAGGAGTTTATTAATTACTCAAAATTAAGATTAATACATATATGACCATCATTGATTAACATTGAATACTCTATTTAATAACGGAATTTATTAGAGATTCATAATTAATCGCGTTCCAGTCCTATGTAATCATATTACATAAAATGCTTTCATTCCAATAATCTCATTATTAACAATCTAGGATAAGATTGTTTCATTCAGAATGTAATGAACCGCATTAGTAATTTTAAATTAAAGATCCCAACTTTAATTTATAATTACGGACAAGTTTAAATTATTTTATTTCAAACATTATCCTCTGCATATAACAATTATATACAATGTTTAAAATTACATCAAAAATAATCTAGGGATTTTGATATTTATAAAACATCACATGTATGCAAAATAATATTGAAAAAATTCCTCATTTCATTGGTAATCAGCAAAATATTTACATCTTATTTGATTTATGGGCATATATCCCAGCATCTATTCCTGTGTAATTTTGCAGTTTCTCCTGTAATATTTGTTGTCTCTTGTTTCATGGACAAGATTCCCTTAAATGATCTCACTTTTAGTTGAAGGCTTTGTGAAAATATCGTTTCACTTCATTGAATTGAAATCAGAAAAATACACAGTTAAATAGATATTAGAAAAATACACAGTTAAATAGATAACAGGAAAAATAAAAGTCCCTCTCTCTCTCTCTCTCTGAGCCTCTTTCTCTAAAAGTTTCTGATGAAACAGCAAGAAGAAAAGATCCAGCAAAACAGCAAATCCCTTCAAGCTCAGAAAGTTTGAGTCTCGTCTGTCTTTTGTACGGACGAGAAATGAAGAAGCCTCGAAATGCAACTTCCTTAAATGGAAAATGCCACAACAACAACAAAATTAAAAAGTGCAATAACAAGAGGAAAAGTTTGTACGAGCTATCTCTTTTTTTTTTATTCTCTTGCTTTGGTGTAAGGACCCCTTGTTTTTTGGGATTCTTTTATGCTACCAGGGAAATATTTCAGGCTGGTGAAATCCTGGAGTGTGGTTACATACAATACAACTTTGATAAAGTGGTGAAACCTAGAAATTCTAACTATTAAGATAACTGTCCAAAAATTAGGAATCTTCTCAGCAAAAAAAGAAAAAAAAAAAAAAAGATTAGGAATCTCAAAATGCCTGTATAGTTCCATACAAAGAAATGTGGTACAAATATTCTATCCTCTAGGAATGTATTTTACAATGATAAAGACTATTTTACAGTACATCCTGACCCTAGGGAGAAAATTAGACTGGTGAAAGGCCGAAGAGCCCGTTGCAGACTTACTGCAAGTTGGTAGTAACCAGAAATCATTCTCAAGTGGGGTGATTTTTCATTCCAAATTCAAGATGTATAAAGTGCTAATTACACTAACCTAGGTTAGATTTTCTTGCAAATGAGTCTAATCTCACCCCGGCTTTGAGTGATCATGCCATCTAAAATCTCTCCATCGTCTTCAAACGAAGCTGTTCTACCCATCTCTCTGTCCTGATATGAGAAAACGAAATGCACAGAGTTTAAATTGACATGTCATGGCGGTTCATAAAAGTAAAACATAAACAGAATATGGGGCAAAAATGGAAATGACTTGATAGCATACTGTAGTTCCACTGAATGAAACAGCAGTTGCTTCTTCATAGTCAGCAACATCTAATCAAGATGCGCACTTGTGTCTTTTGCTCGGAAATGTGAAGAGCAACAGAATCCTTTCCCAGAATTGATTGCCCGGTAAGCTTTCTATGGCCATGACGGCAAAATAGTCGTAGGGAACTGAAGTTGGGGATCTTTTTGATGAATGGCAATGCTGCAACACAACCTCCTACGGTTGCAGCTTGAAGCAAGTTACTCGGGCGCTATTATCACCTCAACTAGGAATAAATCATCGATCTCCTTCTAGATGTCGAACGTTGTCTCATCAACTAGAGCGTCTACGTTGCCCGTGCTCGAAGCCCTTTGAATAGTTGATTCTTTTAATTCTATTAGTTCATGCGCTTAAAAAGTAAATTTATTAGGCAATTTACAAAAGCATAAGCTTATACTAACAAGATCGAGACCAATAATAAAGAGTTCTACTTTCATTTTGGATCTTCTTTTGTCACTTTTTTCAATTGTAATCCTTACAGACACCATAACATGGCCGAGGGTTCTTGATAAATAATAAGTGGGGACTGCATCTGCTGATATGCTTCATGCTTGCTTCCGTACACTTGATCGACTGTTGCATTCGCCCTCATGCATTTCTTCACGGTTGCTACAAGTCTATTACGGAGTAACTAAAAAAATAACTAGATAAATGAATAAACTAAAAGGCACTAGTTACAACATAGTGCGCGGTGAACCATATAAAAGCTGTTCTCTTAAGTTTGTGTGCTTTTACCCGGTGCTTAAGCGTTGCTAGACTTTTGGTATGCATTGGAGACTTTGGAATTACACCATTGGATGGAGGAATACAAAGGAGTCTGCACATTATGACGTGCCATTTAAGGAAAACTTACGAAATTCAGCTCTAGAGTATTCTATCAGCAATACAATATGCCATATTAGGCTGTGTTTGATAAGAGGGAAATGAAATGAGAAGGGATTAGATTCTCTTGTTATGTTCAGTAGAGGACCTGCTGAAATTTAAGCTAAAATGTTTAATAGAATGTAACAGCAAATGATATAGCCATGCCTTGATGACGGTCCAATTCTCATAAGCGCCAGGTGACCATGGATTCAGACTAATGAGGCGCCATAGGGTTCCTTCCGGAACACTTCATGAAGGTACATATGAAAAAGCTATCCAGACCAAAACCACCTAAGGCACGCCATAATCCACTATGAAGCCTCTCAACCAACCAGTGAAAAAATAATAATAAAAAAAAAAAAACTTACCATACCTAAAACGCCAAGACCTTGCTTTTCTGCTTCTCAATGCTGTAAGTAGAAGGTCAAATGACAGAACCAAAGCAAACATCTCGTTTGCAAATCCGCACAACTGTTGGAACTTGATAGCTTTCGGATTCTCTCTTTTAGGTACGTGAAATTCATCAATAAGAAGGAAAAGGAAAGAGAAATACCATCTTGTCAAGGTTAAAAAGAGCTCTGATCCCAACCCTGGTATGTTGTTCACAATGTTGAACATAAATGTATACATGGTCACAGTCGGCTCCGCAACTCCAAGAGGGCTGACATCCTATGATTGAGTGTATAATTCCACACAGTAGATGTAGTGTTTGAACTGCTGTGGGGACCGCCCTCTATCAACAAAACAAATTTTGTATGTTAGTGTAAATCTTTAGAACATTAATGTGCAAAGTTCAACCCTACAATATAAATCATAAGTAAGTCAATAGAAAGAAGAAATGTAAAAAAAATAATAAATAATCTAAAGAGGGAGAGAATCTTACTAGTATTTATATCCAATTGTTCTCCAAATGAAATCACTGGAATTGCTGATGCGAAAAATATGCATGTAGTGGTGCCAAAATCCTGAAAAGATGTAAACAGAATTATTAAGCTAACATAGCGTAAGTACAAACTCTCAACACTAAAATTATTAGTTATCCAACAAAATTTCTGTCAATTGAAATTATCCAAGTTCATCACGTTCCAGAAGGAGAAGTAATATTTCATCAACCGCCCTCGAAGATCGTTCTTGATCCCTTGAAACGGCACAAACATCTCTTCCATAGCGCCATGTTCTCCCTCCCACTTGAATGCTTAGAAAGCAATAACAAGTTCTACAAAAAGAAGATTTGCACAGATTGAGCACGATCAATTAAGAACATTACTTAAAATAAACCTCAAGTTATCAAAAAGATAGGCTTTGAATATATGCTAGCCATAACAAATCACAACCCATAACCAGAAATCTGAACAGCATTGTACAAAGCACAAAAGAAGTACTGGTGTGAATGTGTTAAAGTATAAAACTATTGTTGACCCACCTCCTAACAGCTTAAGTTTTTGGGATGGATTGGTAAATTAACATAATATCAGAGCGGAAGGTTCTGAGTTCAAACCTCCATAATTACACTCTTTATCCTCATTTAAAATTATCATCATGTGTTAAGTCTTTAATATATCTCGGGCTTAAATATTCACGTGTTGGGCTTTCCAATTAATTTATCCATACGATTGCCCATTGTCCAACCCACACATGAGAGGGAGTGTTAAAGTATAAAATTATTGTTAGCCCACCTCCTAACAGCTTAAATTTTTGAGATGGATTGGTAAACTAACATAATGTTAAAAGGCAATAGCATTGAGGGCTTTCCAATTAATTTATCCACACGATTGCCCATTGTCCAGCCCACACATGAGAGGGAGTGTTAAAGTACCTCCTAACAGCTTAAATTTTTGGGATGGATTGGTAAACTAACAGAATGTTAAAAGGCAATGGCATTGGATGTGTATGATACAACAAGAAAACATAAAATTGCTTAAATTGAAGCTCTTTAACTTCAGAAATAAGGATGCAGAAAAAGGTTTGCTAAGGAAAGCTCGAAATATATGCTATAAGCCAGGAAAAAGTAGAGGAAAAAAAAAGTATATTGGATGATGATAATGATAATGGGGTCAAAAGGGAATCAAATGCAAATAGTAGATTTGATGTTGATGGAAATGTGGGTCAAAAGTAGATGAAAAGAATAGACAAGTACACAACAGTAAAAATTAAAAAGAATTTTAAAAAAGAGAAGACATATTTAATAAATCTGCAACTAACGGAGGCAGCAATCACAACCTAGAATCAGAAACCTTAGCAGCATTCGGACCGGTTAATGGCAGAGAAAGGTGCGATGACTTATGGGCATCCCATGCTCAAAGCCCAGAAGTATGAAATATTAGGAAAAGAAATGCATAATGTTGGAAAATTAGAAGATCACCAAGAATCTTAGGAAACCTGTGTGACAATTTTGCAAAAGCTGATTTGTTCTTTATGTAGCATAGAATCGGGCAGTTTATGTAATTAGAATAGAATACAAAATTCTGAGCAAATATAGCAGTTGCCAAACTTTAAGTGAGTATGGCTGTTTCTATTCATTCTTCTTGATACACTCAGTAACGTAACACATAAGAGACAAAAATAAAGAATGATGCTAAACTAGACACTCATGTAAAAAAAACTCTATATACATCGTCTAATTCGTGATTGGCTTAGAGTCATTTACAGCGTTAGAGTGGAAAAAAAAAAAAAAAAAGAACCCAAAAAGCTAGACAAAGCTTTTAGTGAAATTAGTAAAGCGCAAAAGCCTTTGAGACAATGCATTTTTCTCCGGATTTAGGTGATGAACCAGCAAGTGATTATAATGAAACTGTAGAGCTGCGTACGGATGGCGACCATGTAGAATAGGCGTGTCTTCTTCTCTGGTACACTTTCCACGTAGAACCTCTAAGATCTCGTGAAGAGTCACAAATTCGTGAACTTCATAGTTACTTACCAATTTGTGCACGGCTTCACGGACATTATCCGAGACATCATTGAGGAGATGACCTAAACTTTGAGATCCAATTGTAATAGCCAAATTTCTGAATTTTTCAGGTTCTGCACACTTATAATCCCATTTTCCAAACCATGTCCTATATTCAAGAATCGAATACAATAATCTCAATTCCATGTTAATTTTCATGGAGGAATCAATGAGCGAAATCTGTCTGCAGTCAAGATTTGATAGTCATTTTAAAAAAAATAAAAATAAAAACTAAAAAATAAAAACTTAAGAAAATTCAGATTATGTGTTCACTGTGGTTGTAGAAGATTGGTGCATATTCTATTTCATAATTCCATCTGATGTTTACCCCGTAGAAACTCGGCTCCTCCTAGGAAGCCATTAATGCACAACAGATGTCATGTTTTATTGCAATGTAAAACACCATGAAGAAGATGCGAAGTGATGTGTAGGACATTATTCGATACCCTCTCATGAGTCCATGAGGAATCTTCAGGTATAATAAAATGATAACTGCAGTGAATTGTCTCTGTTCAACCTTAAAAAATAAAAAAAATAATTAAAAAAAGGAGATATAAGCAAAGTCGACATAAATAATTAGAAGATCAGATAAAAATTTATACACAATACAAAATGACTCCGTTGGATTTCAATAAAATAGGGTTTGAAAGCACTATAAGCAAAGAGGACAGAATGTAAGAATCTGGGCAACAATGGATTTTGGGGAAAAGGGAGGGAAACGGAAAGGAATCGAACATATTCATAAAGAAAGAGTCTTTATTGTTAAAGAAAAAAAAAGAGAGAAAATCAAGAGATGACATTGGATTGGCAGTGATGACATTGGATATAGTTCTTGTTGTGTGGGAATTTCACACACGACACGTCGGGCAACGTACGAGCCACACGTGGCCCCAGGCCTGCCACGTCATGTAACCCTTGACGTCTAAAACCGGTTGGTCTCTCCTGAGTAACAAGAGAGTCGAGCATACAAGACTAAGACCGCCAAACACAGTCGAGGCCCGTGAAACCAACCTAAGCAAAGTAGCACGATAGAGTCGACCGTGAGAGGCCACCCTTGGCCGATGTCAGCACATGTGCAGAGGGCAAACTTAAACAACCGACTCCTCATCCCGAAGCCCCTGAGGTGACCGGTTGAATATCCCAACGTTGCGTATAAGCTTGGATGAGGTCAGTTGCACAAGAAATGATTATCAGCCCCTTAAACCGCTTGGAATAGGTCAAAAGGTATTACAGAGGGGCTGCAGAGCTGTAATAAGGGGACAAATTGGATGAGTGAACAGTTAAAAAGGTGTTGGCAGGCTATGGTCTAGGCTATGGTCACTCGAGTAGATGGGCCCATTAGGGAGAAGCCCACTGATCCAAACCGCCCACTATTGGGTAAGACCCAGGAGAGATGGGCTATAAAAGGAGAGAGACCCCCTGAGAGAAAGAGTTGGCTTTTTACACATTAGAATCCTCTTGTAAACACACGAATCAAAAGCAATAAAATACAGTGGATGTAGCTCTTATTTGAGAAGGGTGAACCACTATAAAATCTTGGTGTCTTTTATTTTGTGCATGGGTTATAGCACTCCTGATCGGTAATCTACCTACAAATACACTCACACACTTCTCTTTTTAGCAAAAAAATATTAGTTCCGAACCGGTCACCGAGCGGGATACCGCGGGGTAACCCAGTACGACTTTGTTGATGAAATTTACCCGTCAACAGTGCTGATTTTGGGGCTTTTCTTTCACGATGAATAGAGGCACCAGACCAATAGCATGGTGTAGACTAGTGCTGGAAGTTCAGGTCGGTGGGCTACTCGAAGCCCGAATTTTTTCAGGCTCGGGTGGGCAAGCCCATTTCCCGCCCGCCCAAAGTTAATTTTCGGGTTCGGGCACGGGCAGCCCGAATTTTGCATCTTCTCTTTTGCCCGCCGCCGTCTAATTACCGTTTACCCCCGTCCGCCGGAATTTTTTTAAATTTTTCCGACCATGCCCGAACTGCCCGAATTGCCCGACCCGAAAAATGCCCGAAAATGCCGTGTGCCTGAAGTGCCCGAAAAATACCCGAACCCAACTGCCCGAATGCACGTAACGACTACTTTTTTTGAATTTTGTCCGAATTCTACCCGAAAACCCGAGGTGCCCGACTGCCCAAATTACTCGAAAACGGCTAGTTTTTTAAATTTTTGCCCGAATTATGCCCGAAAACCCGACCTACCCGAGGTGCCCGACTGCCCGAATTACCCGAAATGGCTAGTTTTTTGAATTTTGCCGGAAAACCCGAACTGCCCGAAACTACCCGAGTTGCCCGACTGCCCGAAAATCAAAAATAGCCGTTTATCCCGATTTTTTTTTTTAAAAAACATGATTTTTTAACCCTAAAATTTTCCTATAAATACCCCTCATCCCCCACACATTTTTCTCACTCAAACTCTCTCAATCCCTCTCAATCTCTCTCAATCTCTCTCAATCTCTCTCACAATTTTTCTAAAAACTATTACATTATCCTAAAGCTCTTTCTCTCTCAAATCCATCTTATTTTTTTATAATGGATCTTTTTGGTTATAGTGGTATTCCCGTTGATGCCCAACACAATGTAGAAGAAGGGCAATTTCCCACTAATGAGTTTGTTACGCAAGAATCTATTAATCCGAGTCATGGTAGACGTACTGGAGGTCGTGGTCGCAATAGTGGTGGTGGGCATGGAGAAGCGGCGAGTACGACTGCGTCTGCGTCTGCGTCTGCGTCGGCAAGTGTTGCAACCTCCAGAAGGAAATGCAAGCATACCTCGACAGTTTGGGATCACTTCGACATAATTGACGAGGTGGATAATGAAAGTAACACTAAACATATAACTCAGTGTAAATATTGTTTATCTAAATTACAAGGGGATACTATTCACAGCACCACACACTTGAGACGACACTCCGAAAAGTGTCTTCAAAAGCTTAGCCAATCTAGCGGACCCAAACTCCGCCAAACACAATTATCTTTTGATCGCGCAACCGGTGGTCTAACCACTTAGAAATACAATCCGCAAGTAGATCGTATGGAAGTTGCGCGAATGATAGCTGCTTTAGATCAACCACTTAGTTTTGTAGAGCATCCTAATTGGCAACGATATCTTAAGGTTGTACGCAATCCTAATGCATAGTTCACTTCAAAAACTACTCTTAAGAAAGATTTATTAAAATTATTTAAAAAAAAAAGATGCATTAATAAACCTTTTACACTCGACTAACGGGTACGTTACGTTAACGACAGATATTTGGTCTGCCGTTGTCAATAAAGATTATTTAGCTATAACCGGACATTACTTTAAAGGATTTAATTTAGATAAGAGAATATTAGGTTTTAAATGTGTTCTAGGATCACATAGCGCGGATTTAATATATAACACAATTTTAAATGTAATTGATGAATTTAGATTAAGAGATAAAGTAATGGCTAAAACATTAGATAATGCTAGTGCCAATACAAAAGCAATTGAATTTTTTGAAAATGATTTAAGTCTATTTGGTGACGGTATTATTTTCCACCAACGTTGTGCATGTCATGTAATCAGATTAAAAGTTAAATCGGGTTTAAAAGAAATGGGTAATCACATTAAAAGAATTAGAGATAGTCTTGCATGGATTCAAGGTAGTAACCAAAGACAAGAAGATTGGTTTAGGTTCTTACAAGTATTAAATATACCTCCTAGAGCATTAGCGTTAAATATGCCTATAAGATGGAACTCAACTTATATTATGCTTCAACAATGCATCCCTTATAAGGATGCTATAACAAACTATATGTGTGCAAAATTAGGAGTGGGGCATATAGATGAATTTAATTGGCAAATTGCCGAAGTTTTGTATCAATTTTTAGGTAGGTTTCATGAAGTTACTCTAAAACTTAGTGGAACATACTACCCAACATCACCTTTAGCTTTAGGAGAACTTTTAAGAATTAGTATTTTATTTCACGAATATAGGGAGGACCCAATCTTAGGAGTTCCTGTTCATTCTATGGAAAATAAATTTAAAAAATATTGGTCTAAGTTGCCTTTGTTATATGGTTTAGGTACAATTTTTGATCCTAGATTAAAATTAGACGGATTAGAAAGTGGTTTAGAAAACTTAGGTGAATTTTTAGGCATCACTTGTACGGACCAATTTTCAATAATAAATGCAAAAATATATGAGATCTATAATAAATATAAGATTAGGTTTAGAAGCACAAATTCTAGAGTACAGGAACCGCAACAACAAGATAAAAACCCGCATTCATTCTTGAATGTTTTTCGGGTTAAAGAAGAAGAAGAAGACAACTCAAACGGAAGTTGTGAGTGGAAGTGGATCTTCATCAACAAGTGGCAGTGGCGGCAGCAGCTTCAACGAGTTTATGGCGTACCTCAGTGAAGGCTTAGTAGTCGGCAATGCGGCAGAATCGTTTGACTTAGTTTAATGGTGGAGGGCACGGGCATTAACTTGGCCAATCCTAACTCGATTGGCAATAGATATATTTTCGATCCCAGTCTCCACTGTTTCATCCGAACAAGCCTTCAGTACGACATGAAGAATACTTGAGGAACGCTGGAATGCATTGCAAAGGGATATTGTTGAAGTCTTGGTTTGCATTAAGGATTGGGATCGGGCCGATCAACGTCTACAAGATACAATTCACCGGCAAGCTAAGAATGGATCGATGAATTTAATCGATTAACATTTAATTTTGAAGACGATCCCTCAGCTTCAAATTAAATTATAAATTTGTAATTTGTAAATATGTATTGACTTTTTACATTGTATTTGTAATTTAATAAACAATGTAAGTTTGTACAATTTGTAATTCGTCACAAAATGATTGCACTCTTTTTTTCTTGTCAGGTTTTTATCCCAATTGAGTTTTTCTTGGTAAGGTTTTTAAATATATATATATATAAATAACTTAATATTAAAAAAGGTTTAAATAATTAGGGCGGGCTCGGGCCGCCCGGCCGGGCTCGGGCGGCCTAATACAAGTCCGCGGCCCATTCAAGGTGAAATTCAGACTCGGGCGGGCGGCTCAAATTTCTCGGGCGGGTCAGGTTCGAGTAAAATCTCAGGCTTTTTGAATGGTCGCGGACGGCCCGTCTAATGTTTCAGCACTAGTGTAGACTGACCTTCCAAATCTCCGTAGAATTCAGCATGTAATCTTGTTTCTGGGCACACCTCTCCAGAAACCAGTCGGCCACTACTTCCTTAAAATCAGCATAAGGGATGGCGCTTGGACATTGAGAGTCAGTGAAATTGTAAAACGTAAACAATAATGGCGGATTCGCCGTGGCACAGAGGTTTGAGTGATTTTTTTTTTTTTTTTTTTTTTTTTTTTTTTTTTTTTTTTTTTTTGATGAGCGCAGCTGAGCTGGAGAGAAAAGAGATGAAAAGAATACTCCACACTCTAACGGTAGAAATTTGAAATTGGAAACGACGCCTACTAAAAAAAATGAAAATGAAAGCGACATGCGTTTTGTACCAAAGGAGTAAAAAACATGCAACGAATAAATATTTTATTAGTTTGTGAAATTAATTTTTGATTGTTTTGTTATTTGTTGGAAACTATCTAGTAGTTCGGTAATAGATTTAATTTATGATTATTTCTACATGTTTTGCGGATCAATAATAAAATAATTAATATTACAACTTTAAAATCTAACAATATTCTAATTACAATTAAAAGGAAGAATTCCATCAAAAAGGAAAAATAAATAAAAATCATCATTAAAACGGACTCAAGTCTCATGTCAAATTTTTAATGTCTAAAATGGTGTTGGACCAATTATATCATGTCAACTTATGTAAAAATTAATAATATAAATGATAGATTTAAAATTAATAGCAGAAATAAAATCTTGTTATCTTTTTATGACATTCTTGAAAATTTTCCTTATTTTGGGTAAATTTCACGTTTTCTTAACTGTCACTAAAATCATAATCAAACCTATAAATTTGTGACTTGATCAGTACTTGGTCGCGTTTTTAGGTTGTCGGTGCTAGTTCTTCGATATATATTAGCATAGAAATGTTGCAAATTGTTGGAATAAAGCTTTAACTTGGATCCAAAAAGTAATTAGAGAAGTCTTATACATCTAATTGCTAAGTTGTTATTGGCCTACATAACGTCTACGTTTGTTTAAAGATTAATTTCAAAAATTTCTCCCGAATTATGATCATTGTAACACTTTACTTCTTGAATTTTAAAAAATAAGATTTGTTCTTCCTGAACTTTAATCCGTTAACAAGTTTTATACTTCTGTTACAATGAGTGATAGAATTGTCACGCGTCACTTATTTAGTGAGAATTAAAAACGCAATTACGCTTATACCCTCATAATCAAATAATTCTCCATTTTTATTAAAAATTTCACAATCTTCATTCTCATTTTGCTTCTTTTTTTTCCTCACCTCCTTCATCCATGACAAGTTTCTGCAGTACAAATAGTGGTGGCAACGGCCGGGTAAACTCAAAAAATAGATTTAGCAAACTTACTCTCTTTCTCTAGACTCTGCTCCTGTTCTTCTTTTTCTTCAGACGTGAAAATCTCGCTTTTTTTATCACATGGGCATGAGAGAAAAACTATAAGTTTCACCACCTTTGTATATACTCATTACTTAAATTAATAATCCGCCAAATTCATTGCACCTTTTTTAAAATTAATCCCAAAAAAAAGTACAAACACGCTCTACTTTCTCACTTCCCATGATCATTCCTTCTTCTCTCTTTTTTTTTTTCTCTCCTTAGAAAAGGAGAATTCTTTTTTCTTTACTTTTGACATTATCCATGAATTCTTACGAAGCTAGTCGAACAGTATGTTGGGAATGGTGTCCTAGAAACATAAGATGTAATAGGATATTTATTATTTATTTAATAAAAGAGTTTATTCATCATTTTATGTGTATATATTTGTGAATATTTTATGAATATCAATGAAAATTCCGTGATTATTTATATAACCTTAAACATTGTATATAAGTGTTATATACGAGAGGATAATGTTTAAGGATAATAATCAAAAAGCAATGTTCATAATGAATTTAATTAAAGTTCAAAATCTTTAATTAAAACATTATTAATACATGTCATTCCCATTTAGAATGGAACGGTGTTATCCGCACTGTTAATATGGTGAGATATTGAATGAGTGTATTTCACATAATGAGATTATGTGGAACAAGGACACATACACAATATCAATTTCTAATAATTTCCGTTAAGTATAAAAATTCTAATTGAGTCTACCGATGGTCATATATAGAATTATCTTAATCCTGAGTTCTTAACTGACTCCTATTTATGGATTTATGTCTTTTGATTTACTCGGTACGGATTCTGAGATCCTGAATCCTATTCCTTGTATTTTGGAGACATGATAAAGTAAGTAGCTGGGAATGTTATTATACGAGATGGAATCCATTCCTTCTTGAGAAAGAAGTAGATAAATAATTCTCTTGAGGGTTGATTCGATACTTGGACCAGTAGGAGCTCCAATTCATGAATGTGTTTTATGAATCACTGTCCATTAGAGAATCAATGGTATTCAAAGATAAAGATATAATTAGAGAGGTTAACGGATTTTACCTGTCTCTAATTACGAATTATTTATGGAGGATCGATCTATATGCAGTGACTATATCAAATGGACACTTCACAGTTTAGAAGTAATTTATGTCTATAATTTTGAGAGTGCAATTCCAAGTTTATAGTGGAGTAACTATTGGAATTAATAGAATTAATTAATTAATTAAAGTGTTTAATTAATTATTAATTTTATTGGAGCTCAGGATTATAGATCCATTAGTTCCCGCGTCGTCCTAGTAATTCTACCAGACACAAAGGGCAAAATAGGAATTTTAGAATTACGGAATTCTAAAATTAAACACTCAAAAAATAATTAATTGAGAATTAATTATTATATAAATAATGTGATTACTTAAATTTGAATTTGAACACGTCTAGATTTATCCATTTAAACTTATTTGATAAGTTGTTCAATTTAGAATTCAAATTAATTTAAGTTTGACTTAAATTGGAATTTGAATTTGAGTCAAAATTGGACTACAGGATAAAGGATGATTTTCTCTCCATTCCCTATCTGATATTGGCGCCTACACAGGGATGAGAATCCCCTATCTTGGCCGGCCATAATGGATAGAGGAAAAGAGGAGATTTTGTTCCAAATTCAAATAGGAGATAATTGACAAGTTTTATCTTGGAGATAGAGATTGGATTCGTTCTAGAAGTTTGACTTCTACTCTATAAATAAGAGAATAGTAGAAAATTGTGAACACAATTTTTTTGAGACAATTTTTGAAACAAATTTTGCCCTAATTCTAGTTATGGCCGAAATTCTCTTAGAGAGGAAAAAGGAAAAATTTTTCTCCAAAAAATTCCACATCGTGCATGCGTTGGTGTTTGTGAAAATTTGAGTGTTTATTATAACCCGTTTTGTCGCATGTGTGCCCACACACACGTCTTCGTGGATTCTAAGAATTGACGTGGAAGACATTGATTTTCTAAACACAAAGCTTTGGAGCAAGGATTGTTCGAGGTCAAAGAACTCGAGTTATCAACCGAGTCGGCCTCCAGGTATTTTTCCTAATTGAGTTCATAATAGATGAATTAATGAGATTAATTTATTCATGCATAAATTAATATAATCTATAGAGTATCTCAAAGGTTTTATAAAAAAATTTGATATACACGATCCGCCTCCCCTCACGCTTCCGCATCCGAATTCGATTCAGTTACCAACACAGTATTCTCAAGAATCCAGAGTCTAGAACTCGCAAACGCCACAAAAATTATGGGATACCTTATGATACAAGACTATGGTGAGAAGGAGATGATCCGCTTGGCCTTTGGTCCAGAGTCCCTTCTTCACAATCTCATCATCAAGGTCAAAATCCACTTGCCTATTCTCCCTAAATCATTATCATCATCACCATTTTCTTCTTCTCCTCTCAACCCCATTTCCCCAATATTTTTCCATGTTGCAGCCATTGGGAGTGATTCCCCACGGAAATTTACAATGAAGATTGATTTTTCCTCAGATTTTTCTTTTTTGGAGAAAAGTTCTAACCCTAACACATCAACAAAAAAATCAAACAAATGGGTTTTATTTTTAAATGCATTTGAGTTTTTTTTAATCATTTTTTAATAATCTAGGGTTGTTGCCGGTTAATTTATGATAATACCCTCCTCAGGTGGGTTATGTACATCACATGTGGTGATTTTCGTCACTCATTGTAACATAAGAATAAAACTTGTTAACGGAATAAAGTTTAGGGAGAAGCGATGTTACTTTTTAAAATTTGGGGGTTTTAGTGTTACAAGGGTCATAATTCGGGGGAAATTTTTGAAATTAATCTTTTTTAAAATTTTAATTTTTGTTAAGTTTAAAATATATGTTAATTTACCAAAATATCCTTACATATTAGATCTCATGCCTAGCACATGATAAAATCTGTTAAAAATTTAAAGGAATGTAAAAAAAAGACTTAATTGCTAATTGAGAGTTGAGGGTTTGCTTTATCAAAATACAATAAAAAACAAAAACAAAAATGGACTAAAGTGTCACCTAATAAAGAATTAAGGGATCAAGTGCAAATTACTCTTTTACTTTTTCAAAAGTTATTTTATTATTTGTGATACATAATTTGTTATTACTTTTACATTGCTTCATTTTTTTTCTTACACTAGTTTTAAAATCGTGCTCCGTACATATTACCGTGTGTTTCACCAGAGTAGTCTACTAGAAAGTTTATTTTGATTTTAAACACATATTAGTAGAAGAGATTAAAAAACAATTAAATATAAATATAAATTTTGATGAGGCACATTTAAAAATGGATTAATTACAATGAAATGTAACATTTTACCTCCTGATCATTAAAACGTAACATCATTTCCCCTGAATAATGAAATATTAATAAAAAAAGCCTTATTCGTTAGGTTTTTAACTGAAATTGACATTTAATTTACTATTTGATGATATTTCGATAATTTTATGGTTTAAAATTTAATTTAAATTTAAACGATTTTAGAAGTTAAAAAAATTTCATAAATTTTTTTATTCTACCAAAAAGGATTCATAAAATTTTTAACTTACATTCAATCAATAATAGATATATCATAATTAAAAGTTCAAATATAAATTAGTCTTAAATTCAAAATAAATTTTAAATCATAAAGCTATTAAAATACCCAAAAATAATATATTAAATGTCAATTTCTGTTTAAAAAAACTAAGGGAGGGGGCTTTTTTGTTAACATTGCATTGTTTAAGGGGAACAAATGTTACGTTTCAAAAATTATGGGGTAAAGTATTACAATGAGTATAGTTCAGGAGTAATTTTGATAATTAATCCTTTAAAAATTAGATTTTAGAAAATAGATGTATTAATATATGTGTTTCAATCACAACATATATTTCTGCTGAATATTATATTTTCATAAATAAAAACGAACATGCTAAAAGAAACATTTTGATCTGGACAAATTAAATAGAAAACTAAGGGCTTGTTCTTTTGAGTGAAAAACTCAAAAAAAAGCAACTTGAATTACAACTTTATTCGAGTTCATGTTCTTTTAAGTTTAAACTCGAGTTCAAACTCGAGTTTAGGACTAAAACTCGAGTTCAAGTTTCTCCTTCAACTCGAGTTCAGAAACTCGAACTCAAATTAATGAACAATATTTTTCTATTCTTAAAAATGCTATAACTTTTTCGTTTTAATTTTAATTGAGATGATTTTTTTTCTATGCGTTGACAACGAAAAGACGAATAAAACCCGACCCATATACTCTATTAAAATTTTTCATCAGCATTGAGTTTTTATTAAAATACTATCTAAATACAAATTCAAGTTTTGACTCACTCAAACACAAACTTAAAAAGATTCTTATCTCAAACCATAACTCAAATGTATACAACCAAACATAAACTCAAGTTATAACTCAAATTCAACTCAAGAATTATACTCAAGTTAAACTCTAAAAGAACAAGCCCTAAGTATGGTGTACATATGAAAAATAAAAAGATAAATAGAAATAAAAGACCAAAGATGCAAATTATAAATATCTAGACGTTTGGTTCATGGATTAGAATCATATGATTAGAACCATTTTTGATTTACGTGTATTTTTTATGAGAAATAACACTATAACGAATAATGAATAATGATTCAAATTATGGTTTAAATCCTCTGATCAAATATCCAAGGAGAGCTCGGGGGTACTGTTCACGCAGGCCCATTTTAGTGTTTGTTATACAGTGGAGTGACGAATTTGTCCTTCATTTACAGTTCTCTTTTTTGTCTGGTGCAGGGGCGGTTTGGTCTTTTAGCGTGTCTCTGATCGGTTGCTTTTCCCATTTTGCCCCCGCTCTTTCTCTTTCAGTGGCGTTTTGGGTTTTATTTTTTTGGTAATTTTGCAGCCAGTGGAGCCCTAAATTTTCTTTCCTCCTCGATTCCCTCATTTTCTCCGCCCCCTTCATTTGCTCTCTTTCTTGGTTTTGGTAACTTTGCAACCCTAATTTTTCTTCCCTCTTTGTTTCCCATTTGTTGCTTTCTTTCTCAGAAACTGCCTTCTTCGCCGCTTTGGTGTTTTTTCCCCTTCCTGCTTAGTTGCTGATCTGCTTCTTCTCTTTCTGTGCCTTCAATATTTCCGTTCCTTTGGTGCGGTTGGGGGGCAGATTTGAGGATTTTTTGGGGCTATTTTCCTGTTTTGATTTGGGTTTTATGTTTGATTTTTACTCTATTCTTCGTCCGCGCGTCTCTGATTTTTTTCCCTTGCTTTTTCGTTTGTTTTATTTACGCTTTTTTGTTCTGGTTTTTGATTTTTTTTGAGTAATGGATGTCATTTTATTGAAATTTTTTTCCGGATACTTGACCTTTTTCTTTGATGAATTTGTTTGTGCAGGGATTTTATTTGTATGAGTGGATTTTCTGTTGGTTCGTTTAATGTCGTATATTGGTGATTCTTGGTTTTTTCTGTTTCATTTATTGCCTCCATGAGTTGGGTTGTTTCTATTGGTCATCTAATTTCCTAGGTTGATGATTTGTTCTGCTTTTGTTATAGATATATTAAATGAACTGTTGATTTTTCTCTCTTTCTATTATCTGAAATTTTCGACATCTTTAGTTTATATTATCTGGAATTTTCGATAAATTTTCGAAAAAAAGTTTCTTTAGATTTTCCTATCTATAGCACCATTAGTATATAATTATTATATGTCTGTAATTGTATTTATTTTATGATATAATTAGGAAATTTTGGTCCTTTTATCTCTGTTAACCGACTATGTAGAGGCTATTTAGTGTTCATCCTTATCTTTTTACCCTTATTTATGACTATTACTATTCTGTATAGATTTGTGATATGTGTTGCTACCTCTCTTCCTTGCATCTATTGCTTTCGCTGCCCTGTTTTATCTTTCATCACTTACTGCCTCATTTCATTGCCTATATTTATTGCTTTGTTCTTTTATCTCTGTACCTTTGACTACTTATGTTGGATGTTGTTTTACCTGTGACTACTCACTCCTTCGTTGGTCCCTCTATCAAATATCGAAGACACTCCAATTTTAATGATTCGTCAGTTAAAGGTTTTCCCCTTTTTTCCTTATTCCAAATTCTTTCTCATTGAAAAAAAAATCATTTTTTGATATTGAATTCATTGGACAATTCAAGATTTTAGATGTTCTTAGACATTATGTGAGTTAAATTTAGTCAAAATTTAGAAAGTTTTTTGAAGCAATTTCAGGTTTGAATGGAAATCCCTAACCCTAATTCCTAATTGGCTTTCCTACCTAATGCAGGGAATTTCACTTTCTCATGCTATTTTACTTTAGAAGGTACCGATATCTCTACCATCTCTTTTCATGTTCTCTGTTCCTTTCCCTTGCATTCCACGTTTTTGCTCTTTTATCTCACTCTCAGTCATTTACTGCTCTATCTCACTCTCCATCATTTACTGCTCCATCAATTTATTCTTCTGTCTTTCACTGCTTCTGTACACGTTTGGTTGGTTGATATCTCAAATATAAGGCAATATTTATAGCGACCCAGATATTGTTAATATTCCCTATTCATAGCTCTTTAATTTTTACTGCCCATATTGGATGTATTGGTTCGTTGTAGCGATATTAATGTTTGTTCCTTATGTTTTGTTATTTGTCTTTATCTCTCATTTTATTTGTTCAGTCAATAATGATCATGCATTGACCTCCTATTTATTTATTTCTGAGCCATGCATATATACATACATATATATATATATATTTCTACCTAAGTTAGTTTTGGTAAGTTTTTCTATGTGGCAATGATGGTCATGATTGATTTTGATGTATTGAGCTTTATATAATTTGTCCAAAAATTGCCGTGAATATATTTTTCTTATTTGTTTTGTTCTTATGTGTATTTATTCTAGGTTTTTTCCATTTGTTCTTTACCTTATTTGTATTCATTCTTTTTTACCTTATTATTTACTCTTTTGCTCTTTTGATTGTCCGATTTCTTCTTCCTCATTTTATTTTTATTGTCCACTCCTTTTACTTTCTTTCGTAATGGACTTTATTGTTGTTTTAGTATTGTTATTTCTGTATTTGGTCTTTTCGTGCCCCAAGTGTTCACTTTCCATTGGGAATTATGTCTTGATTTTATAGTTTTCCCGTTTCTGTTTTATTATTTCATTTGTCCTTCTCTTGAAGGTTGCTGGTCATTTTTCCGTCATTGGGACATTAAATTTCCTTTGTTTTTCAATCGTCTCATTCTTTCTTTCCTTTACTATTTCTCAACAAAGTCCTAAAATCTTTTGCCTCTTTCTTTTTTTCTTTTTCTTTCCTTTCTTTACCTCTCTGTGCCAACCATTGTCTATATAGTGTATGCTATTGTCTATTATACATTTGTTGTATTATTTTCTTTCCTTTCTTTACCTCTCTGTGCCAACCATTGTCTATATAGTGTAATGCTATTGTCTATTATCCATTTGTTGTATTATTTTCTTTCCTTTCTTTATCTCTCTGAGCCACAATTATTTTATCTTAGTTCTTGTAAGTTTTTCTACGTGCCAGTGATGGTCATGATTGATTTTGATGTATTGAGCTTCATATAATTTGTCCAAAGATTGCTGTGAATACATTTTTCTTATTTGGATTCTGATTTTATCCACTGTTTTTTCAATAAAAACAGTTAGGTACTTTTTTCTCTATTATTTTTGCTTACTCCAGGTTTTTTACCTTATTCGTATTTATTCTTTTGTTCTTTTCATAATTCCTTTTGTTCTTCATCACTTTATTTTTATTGTCCATTTCTTTTACAATCTTTTGTTGTAGGCTTTATTGTTTTCTTAGTATTATTGTTTCTGTTTTTGGTCTTTTCATGCCCCAAGTGTTCACTTTGTTTTGGAAATCATGTCTTGATTTTATAGTTTTTCCCTCCTTTCTTGAGGACTGTTCGTTATTTTTCCATCATTGGGACATTATATTTCCTTTGTTTTCAATCTTGTCACTTTTTGTTTCCCTTATTGTTTCGTAGCAAAGCCCAAAAGTCTTTTGCCTCTTCATTTTTTCTTTCTCACACTTTTTTTGATTCCTTTCTGCCAAGCATTGTCCATAGAGTGCATTCTACTGTTGTTTAATCTATTTCTATCATCTATTTGTTCTATTTTTCCCATCATGCAGTTTACTGTTTCTTTAATATTGCGTTTTTTTCCTCTTCCTCTTAATTCGTCTCGTAGTTTTGGATAATTTTATATATTGCTCTACTTAATCAGTCTCTGTCACATATAATGTATAATGTATGTGATAGATATAATGTGCTTTTCTTTGTGCAATTGCTTTAGTAGGCAGCCACAAATTTCTATCTCACATTGCTTAGAATAGCTTATATCTGAGGCACGATTATTGTATAAAAACATTGTTATATCTACATGTATCAGCTTTTTGATCTGTTTTTTACTTATTTATTTACTGATTTACTTACTGGATTATTTGCATTTTTCTAGATTTTCCTGCATCATTTACTCTTGTTCGTGTGTGGGCTGTTCATAGTTGGTTCCTCAAGCAAGATTTATAGCATTGGAGGTATTATTAATGATTTTTACCTACAATTCTTTAATTTTTGTTGCTGCTACTGCCTTGATTCTATTGCTATGGTTAGTGTTAAACATTTTCTTTCTGTCCTTAGTAATAAATATTGTCGATATGAAATTATGAAAAAAATTATATTTCATTTTTATCAAGGGTAGTAGGCCTATATCTCTTTTGTTTTGTGTTTTATTTGTATTTCAGTTATTAATGCCCTTAGTTGTTTTCTACATCTTATATATATATTTTCCCTAAATTTAGGTAACGTAACTACTTCTAAATCATATTATTTCCAATTTTCTCAATTATTATACTAACATTTTTTAAAATTTATAGGTTACAGTTGAAAAAAACAAAGGGGCCACAGCAACAAAGATGAACAAGGAGTTATATATGTTGTAAATAACTTCATATGACATTATCTTATATATATTGTAAATAACTTCATATAACAATATCTTATATATATTCATGTATATTTATAATTTACTTCTGTTGTATAAAGATTATCTACTTTTTCTAGAGCATAAAATTACTTTTTAGTGCAATGCGCGCTCACATTGCTAGTTAAAAGGTAAACGAGTACATAATTCAAACGGTACTGTTACGGGCTAGGCAGAAGCATATTGATGCCTAAATTTGATATTTTTAAATATTCTTTCAATTATCCTATTAAAATAATTATTTTCAAATGTGCCTTTACTTACACGTCTTTCTCTTTCTCAATTGTTTCTCTACTTTGATATTATTTTAACATAGTTCACCCTAATAGAATTTATTTTTGGCTCTTATAAATAATTATCTCACACCAACGTTTATTTCATCTCTAATTCTTTCCACAACTAATGTTTTGCATCCCTTATATATGTTATGTAATATTTATATGTATGGTCTAAGATAAATAAAAGAAATAAAAGCAAAAAAAAGGAGAAAGAACTAGACAAACAAAGAAACGGGAATGAAACGAGTCATACACGTGGAGGAGCGAGCATAAATATGTGATAACACTTTTATGTAGTTACTAGTTTTATAATGTGCTTTATACATATTGTTGTGTTAAAAACAATGAAGAATTTATTATTTATCGAATAATAAAAAATTCGTTTATAAAACCATTTAAGGATTTTTAAATTTATTTTGAAAAGAAATGTGTAAAGATAATAATTGACAAAAAAATTAAGTACAGGTACATTTGAAGAAAATTATTTTAATTAACTAAAAATAAAATAAGAATAATTACTCTTATAAGAGTAAAGTGAGGAATAACATATTTTAAAAACACACAAAAATTTAAAATGTAAAATAAAATTTACAAGAAAATAAAGATAAAAAAAGAAAAAAAAAAAAACAAGTGGAGGGCTGCCACATAGCAGCCCCATATAAATTTTTTTGGCTCTTTTATGTATTGTTATATTAGATTAGATTAAATTAGATATATGAATATTGCACATGTTTTTTTTTTCTTTTCTTTTTTTCTGATGAAAACATTGCTCGACTTTGATAGCTGCTACATGAAGCACAAGCATTATGGTAACCTATGATTTATGAGAAGTAAAACGTAATCACAATATTGAACATTTTCGCAAATCAAAAGATTGCATGAGTTGGATGTCTACATGTTATACAAAAGATAACCTCGCAACGAGGGTCAAAAAGTAGCCTTGCTTTAAAATGAGATGATAATCTAATGAATTAAAATAAAATGGTAGGTGTGTAAAGAAACATAAAATTGAGTATTAATAATTTGTTGAAAATAATAAGAGGTGTTTTTAGAATAATAGGGATGTGTAAAAAACAATTCAATTATTTTAAACTATATGAGGTGTGTATTTAAAAAAAAAAAAAAGAAGAAAATTATAAAAAAAATTAAAAAATTAAAAAAAAAATGTGTGAATAGAATCACCTTTTTTATAAACTGTTAACTTCAACTTTTTTGATGCTTTCCAAATTTAATTCACATATTTCACAGGCGCTTATTTCATCAAAACACATGTATAAAGTAGTACACTCTCAAATCCAATTACATTGCGCTCAAAAAAAGTGCTCCGACTTTTAGAATGATTGCCTATTAAAAACTGATGATAGATCAGTCGGTTAGTTTTTGATAATTTATGAAAAGTGAAAACCTTCGAACATAACTAGAAAATAAGGGAGGGGTCAAAAGTTAAAAGTTCTTGGTTTAAATTAGTACCCAAAAAATAAAACAAATAATAGATTTAACCATATTATTCATTGAGACTGTTTATAGAGGAAGCCATCAAGGTGAATTTCAATTTCACCCTCACTTTGAAGTGTGTTATTTTTACCCTCTAGACTAGATTGTGAGAAGCCAAATTTTGGACAAAATTGGACACGTATGAACTTATTTTGGAGATTTTTTTCAATATTCCAAGAAATATTTTGAAAGAAATTCCACCAAACACTGTTGACTCTTCCCAATGCCAATATTTTCCTGGTATGTGCCACAACCTTCGTTTTCTTCTGCTTTTGCAGTTGGTTTAACCTTCTCAACCCCACAATTGCAGGCAATCCTTTTTAGGTCCTTTTCTTTCATTAAATCTATCAGGAAAAAAAAAAATATGAAAAAAATGTTTTTTAAAGTGAGAAATATACTAAGAACTGACAATGCATAATTTGGGAGGGATATAATGTAATTTTGTTTATAACAAAAGCACAATAGCGTAACAGAAAAAGTTTAAGTCTGTATATATGTATCTATATAGTATTGCAATTCGCAACCCACAATTTTATGCTCTCAATTAAAGTTGTGCCCTCACAAAAATTGCACTAATTGCTTAACTAATTAAAGATTGACACAACATTTGTATATGCGAATTTCGAAATCGATAATAAACTGAAATTAATTAAAAATGTGGTGTGATAATCAACCAGTGGTGACACAAAATAGCATATTACTCTAATATTGGAAACAATTATATCTCATTATAAGATCAGATCCCAGCATTGGATAAATTAACCTACGGAGGATTCTCAACTACTCACTAAATAATAGAAGCTAAATTCTCTCCCCTACTAAAAGCTCAAGCTAAAACTTTTAACTTTTTAAAGGGGTCTAACTAAACTTGGCCGATAAACCTTAACTACATATAAGGCAAGATATATATATACATACATATATATATATATATATATCTTCCATCTTTTATGATCATATGATATGCACACCAAATAGCCAAAAACCTGAATTCCCAGCCTTGGGAATAATTGGCTTTGCTTTCACCGCTACTTCTTTCTCTCCTTCAACCTCTATTCCATCCTTGTGATGATCATGCATCCCAAGATTCAAATCCAAATGCAACCCAAGATTCTGTTTCTTGTCATTATTTTCCTCAACCAACCCACCATTGATGTTTTCAACCTTGAAAACATCGATGGCGGTGAACGTGCGAACCGCCCTCTCCCCTTCTTGACAGTACTCGCACAAGTAGAACGTGATGGTGTCGTTTTCCCTCAGCTGTTTCTCCTTCACGAATCGGTTCCAGCCCCTTGTGAAGACGAAGCTCTGGCTGCTCCTCCAGTAGCAGTACCGGAACTTCCACGATCTCATTGTCCTGTCATGAAACTCCAACTCCACGTCGTTATCTGAACCTTCCTCAATGCGTGGGAAATACTTGACAGCGTATTTCTTCGGAATGACGAGCCTGTTCAGCTTGCTTACATCGCTCGGCGTGAGCTCCTTTTGGAAGAGTTGCTTAAACACTAGCCCTTTGGTCTGGACCATACTCAAGTCAAGACGGCCAATGTCTCTTCCCAAATTTTCATAGCGCGCCATGAGATATTCAACGAATTTCGAAGGGTATGAACCGTCCTTGATCATGCCAAGGAGAGCGTCAGTGGTGTATGCCTCTTGGAACTTTGGCTCTTCTAGAGTAGCACTAGTCCAGGGGAAGTTCCGGTGGGAGTCGGCACTCCGAAGCCTGATCGCTGCACTGTCATACGACATGGCTGCTTCCTTGTCTGACTTGAATGTGCCGAGCCAAATCCGCTGGTGGTTGGCGTAGATTTGGGCGCCCCAGTGCCCATTCTGCTGAGGCACAAGGCCTTTGAATTTCAGCGGGGAAGTCCTAAAGCCGCCGCGCCTCGCAGGCTTGTTCGGGGGAGGAAGCAAGTGTGCGCAGCTGTTGGAGTCAATGGCTTCCGGAGTTGCATTGCCGCCTCCGTTCGAAACAGTCCTCGACATGTCCTCTTCCATGGTGGCTCTAAAATAAGCAAAAAAACAAAGGGGAAATTTTTAGCATCATACCATATAAAAGTAAAGTAATAACAAGTACTAATGACACAAAGTTAAACAAAACGTCACAAAGTAAAGAAGAATATAGTGAAATTCTCTCAATAAGCTTATCTGTAATGACGTCTAAATACTTTAGTTCTCACTGCATATCTCAACTGTCATGAAAGACGAAAATGAATCAGCTCACTAAAGAGCGCAAAAGATCAGAAAGAAGTTGTGCTCTTTTTTTTTTCCCTGAACGTTGATCAGACTTGTACACATTTTGAACGCATAAAATTACTATTATGAACTTGAAGCAACAGAGATAAGCACTAAAATAATCACTATCTTGGCACTTTGTACTTGTAAAACTTTGAATAAAAAACCAGTTTCCCCATTAAACTAGTTCTACCAAACTCAACAGTGAACAAGAAAATTTTGCATAATTCATAACACCATTTTATATTAAGCTATCCAATACCATCTGTGTTTTTTGAGTTAACCATGTCCCACTCTTTCGTGCTCAACATAGTAACAAAAGAAAATTGGATAGTGTAAGAAATAAAAAACTGCACGTAAGGATATAGCTATGTGAGACATAATGAAACAGGATGTGATACGATACGAAGTACGTACAAAGTCCCTAAATATAGAAAATAGAGGGTTTGGCCGCCACAAATAATTAATGCAACTGGAATGGCATATATTCGACATAAAACTAAACATATAATATAATAATAGGTATGGTGGTATATTTACACGGTTCATGTAGTTTCTATTGAAGAAATTAACAAGTTACTATAAATCTAGAAGAAGACAGTCATTGGTTATTTCATTAATTTATAATTTTCGCTAGACAAAGTACAAAAAACATAAATCGAACAATCATTCCCTTCAATTCAAGCTCAGATTGAATTCTACTTGTTAGCAACTCTATGGCCTTCATCTTTTTTGTCCTCTTGTTACAAAAAGAAGATGCTTGCATTCGATAAAGTTGATAGCAGGATTAAGAAATTTACATGGTTTCCTTCGAACTATATGACGACACATACATACATCAATAAGTTTTATAGAATTTGAAAAAAAATGTGTGTATGTACCTACCATTGAGGGAAACAGGGAAATTATATAACTAGTAAAACTAAATAGAACCTTTTATTCTATGTACAAGATATAAGAAGCAATAACTTAATTTTTAACACTTAGCATGTCTTATTCGAAAATATATTTCAATGTAAAGCAGTTTCAACATTAGACAAGGGCATGCAAGAAAGTTCCCATGACATAGGCCAGCAATAATGGATCTAAAGAATGAATAGAAGGGGAAAAAAGAAAATGAAATGGTTGTTTGA
>NW_010367232.1:1955-32326 GCF_000414095.1 Morus notabilis | reverse complement strand
TTCCCTACATAACCCAAGACCTTCAAACCAAAACCAATACTTTCAACCATCAAGGGCTCGAGTTTGTTCAATACCTACATACACCAAATTACCTATTTCTGTGTCAAGTTAGCAAATAGCATAATAAAACTGAGCCAAGGAACATTGTAGTGGTAAGAAATCAGAAACTGCATCTCCATATGCCGGATTTAAATCCTAATAATTTGCTGTGAAAACAAGATATCCACTTTGAGATTTCAAGTTAGTTGATTGACAGTACCAAACAGCTCAGGATGTATTGAACATATCTAATTTGGTCTTTAACTTCCTGATTTTAAAATCAATTTAATCACAAGGAAAAGAAGTTGAATGATCCAGAATCGAAAAAAGGAACTGATTTGAGAACCGAATTGATAGGACTCGATTCCTATCACTAGTAAGTCCACAAGGAATGCTCAAGGAGAACACCAGGTGTCACTGACCATTTTATTCAAACTAGGAACACGTGAAGAAGATGATAGTATAATGCGAAACAAGTCCTAAATGAATTAATAGTTGCACTAGTATAATGTTATGTTAAAGAATATCCTTTTCTAGTGACCAAACCGAATACAACAATATAATGACTTGGAAACAAAAGTTAAGCAACTTTTATCTTGTGAAAACACATTTATTCAAAAAAATCAACATAAATGCTTGTAAATTTATCATAAAATCAGAGAAAGATCCTGCCACTAACGATTAGTTTTTCTTCCAAGAAAATCAACATACTTCCGGCCTTCTTGATGCGTTTCTTCTCAAACAAGGTAATTATTATTGGATCCAAATAAAAATTAATAATACTAAAAACCACAGAAAAAAAAAAAAACAAAAGATTACTCAAAAGGGTTCTTCCAAAACGGCTAATATGTTCATGAATCAATCCACATACAAAAGTGGTACTTGAGAGTTTAGAAAAAAAGGATAAACATAATTATATATACTAATTCATAATTCTAATTATCAGTTTCATAAACTCATTATTTTCAAGAAAAAAACACTTCACCTTCTGAACATAAAGACCATTAAAAGCAACACATCAAACCAGAAATAAAACAAAACTGTTATAAACAATAAATCACAAAGATTAAACGGGATACCTGGATTTTTATTCTCCTGCAAATAGAAGCAGAAAAATGTTGCTGCTTCCCAACGCCAAACAATAACATGCAATGTGCTATAAAAGCAAATATATTTATCAGTGTATATATAAATAATCCGTTTGATTTTTTCTGCTTAAGTAATTGAACCTTTTGAGGGTAGAGAAAGAAAGATGAGAGAGAGAGAGATCATCAACACTCCCAAAAGGGAAACTGAATCAAAGAATCGAGTAAAATTTGGTAATCAAATCAAATCATAATTAATATACCTTCATGAGGAAAGAATTTCCTCTTTGACGACTTTAGGATAGTCATGGCATTAGAGAATCGGAAAGCAGCCCAGAATAGGAAACAAGAAATTCTTTCCATATTTATCACCGAGCTTAAGCGTTGGCCCACTTTCAAAGCAGAAAACTAAAACGAAATCGCAAATAATTAAAAAAAAATAGATTAGTGGATTTTTTTGTGGGTTTTAGAGAGAGAAAACGAGCGAGAGAGAGAACGAGCGAGAGAGAGAAGGAGAGAGAGAGAGAGAGAGAGTCCCGGGGTCGGCGGGCCGGCGCGTCGCCTGTCCGTTGGCCTCCGATCTTCGTCCAGAGCTCGGTAGGAAAAAAAAAAAGAAAAAAAAAAAACCAAAAAGGGTTTTTGAAATATCGATTTTGGCAGCCACTTGGAGAACCCAATTGAGGGGGTTTCTTTTTACGTTAGATTTCTACAGTGAAAGTGGCGTACTTCTTGTACCCTCTTTGGTTTCTTGAAGAATGAAGAGGAAGGAGTGGTACCATAAAAAGTACCGCTTCCAAACAAAAACCCAACAAAAAAAAAAAAAAAAAAAAAAAAAAAAAAAAAAAAAACATCACAATTAATATATTTGTCAAAATAATAATAATATAATATATTAACCCAATCGAGATGATAAAATAGCAATTTTATATCAAAAAGTATATACAATATACATGTACAAATTACAAGGGAAATTATATATAATTCAAGAAAGTTGTGTATCATAGCATTCAGCCAAAAAAAAAAAAAAAAGGCAAAACAACAAAAAAGCATAAAACAAAACAAAACAGAACAAAATGTGTATCATTAGCTAGTAATTACAGTCCTCTATGTCAACCATTTATAATATTCATTTAAATATTTTTTATAATTTCTAAAGATATTTCTTTTTTCAACAAATTGAAACTTTCAGCTCAAAAAAATTCCATAAATTAGGATATCATGTTGTATATATATATTAGTACACACTATTTCGCATCTCAACTCTAAATTTCATTTCATGCACTTTATTTTTTAACACATGGTAACTAATATCAAGAACATGTATTTGATCTAATTATTAGAGAGAGGAGGGGGAACAACTAAACACATGATATGTTCAAACACAATCCTACATAATAATAATAATAATAATAATAATAATAATTGCTCTAAAACAAAAAGGAAATGAAAAATAAAAATACTACCTATGAGAGTGAGGGGGATAATTCTAAAAATTCATGTCCTTATACAGCTAAACACATAGATATGTACAAACACAATTCTACTAAATACATACATTTGTTATATATATACATCTATAAATATATAGATATATATGTTTAAACACAAGAACAGGAGAAAAAAATAATAAAAACAAAGAACTTTTTTCCTATCGATCTATGTGCAAGTTTCATGGGGAAGCAAAAGATGGATATTAAGCATACGGAAACATTAATTTGTTTCAAAAGCTGCAAAAATATCGATGTGTCAATAATCTGGCCTGCTATGTGTTTGCCTTGAAAGGAGATAGACCGCAAATATAGATCATTGTTTCTTTCTGATCTCCTGGCCTTATGAAGCAGCGGAAACGACACCAAAAATTAAAACCAAACGGCATAGCGACATCTGGACTGGAGATATGGTATATATCATATATTATTATCAAACTCAGCTGGGAAAGAAATTTTTTTTTTTAATTTTTAAAAAAGGTTACTTCGATTAATGAAAGAAAAAACCAAGCAAACAAAACAAGGAACTGCCTTTAGGAAAAAAGCCGTAGAGAGAGAGGGGGAAGAAAAGGGGTCAAAGAAATTGGGGCGTTAGAGAGAGAAAGAGAGGAGAGAGAAAGAGAGGAGAGAGAGAGAGAGAGGAGGAGGGGGCAAACACAAAAGGAAGCACACCAAACCGGCGAACCAGGAGCTGACAGAAAGAGAAGTGAGCACGCACCACACGAGTGTACGCCTTTATACAATTGTCAGTGTGTGCTCACTCTCTTCTGTCAGCATCAAGAATGGCTTCCCTTCAAATTTGCTCCCAAAAAAAAAAAAAACCAAAAAATACCCATTTCGATTCTTGAATCTGCAGATCTGAAACTCTCAACCCAAACCCAGATAACCATTTTTATTATTATTATTAAATTTTTTTTGCCAAAACTCGTGTTTTTCTGATCTCTACATTGCCGGCCCTCATGCTCATCAAGATTTAGGGTTTTCACTTTCTCTCGCTAACCGGCCATCTCCTGAAAAAAAAAAACCCCCAGCTTATTTTCTTCATCTCTCTCTCTCCTCTTTTCTTTTCTCTCGCTTTTCTTGCAAACACCTGAGATGGATATATATATATATATATATACATATATATATAAGAGAATTAGGGAATTCATGATCGTACAGTACCTGCGGAAAGAGACAGTGAAGAAAAAAGGAAAGAGCAAACAAACAAAAGAGAGGAGGGGGAAGGCAACGACTTGATGTGCTCATCATTCATTAAAGGCTACTACTTCTTTTGTTTATTTATTATTTAATTATCGTTTTCTTTTGTTTATATTATTAATTTTCTTTCGTTTTGTTTTGTTTTTTTTTTTCTGCAACTCAATGAGGTTAAAACTTTAAACACCATGGCCGATATGCCATTGGAATTTGGAAGACTTCCACTCCTAAATCTTTTAAAATCATATAATAACTGCCTTGTTTTCTTTTCTTTCTTTTTTATTATTATTATTTTTTCTGTTTTTCTGTATTCATGGCACGGTCCAATACTTTTTATCCTTGAGATTAATAATGTTGTTGTCAAATATGAAAATTATAGTTGAGTGATTTAGCTAGTCTCGTGTCTTGTCATATGTCCATTATCATGAGGAGAAAAGATATTTTGTTTCTATTATCATAGAGAAGCAGAATGATAGGCCCAGTAGAAAGATTTGTAGTATTTGCAATTAACCGGATATATGGTACTTTTTTTTTTTTTTTTTTTTTCATTTTTTCGTTTTTTCATTTTTTCTTTTCATTTTCTTACTTGGAGACAAATACAATTGATAGTGTATCATGAACTTTTTTTTTTCTCCCATTGTCAAAAAAAAAAAAAAAAAAAGAACCCCTCCTTTTTCCTTGGCTTTGTGTTTTCTACTTTTAACAAGTTCTTCGCTTTTATGAATTAATTCATTAGAAAGTGACCGGTCAAAATCCACTCTAGGGCAAATTATAAATGTACTTCTTTGAAGGAGAAATTATAAAATATAGTTACAAGAATAGAATATAGCATTATATTATATGGTTATTTCTTATTGAAATGTTGATGTGAATATACTATTATGACATCATCGTGCTTCAATTTTGACAGCAACAATGTATGAGACTTGTTTTATCGTAATAGTTATGGTGCTTTGATACAACTTTTAATTTTTGACGCCAAGTTTTTTCAAAAATTACATCAAAGCACATATTATTATCATGACAATTCAAATGCATATCAAAACACCAACCAAAACACCACGTTATAGGGTGCATTTGTTTATGTTTTGCAGTCATATTTAGCATATGTGTAAATATCAAGTATAGCAACATTAAAAATTAAAAAAAGGATGACACACTCCTATTTATTCTCTAAACACACTTTCTAAATATATACTCACAAAAAATTTTCAATGGTTATCCACTCATATTATTTCAAAATTCCCCCTTGCTATATCTATAAGCTATTAATTCATAACAACTTCGATATTCTTTTGACACCAACCATTTTATTTTAATTTATACTAAAAAATTCTAATTTCTCCATCTCTTTATTAACTCGAGCAATATGCGCAAAACGACTTAAAATTTATCTTCGGGGTGTTACAAGCATTTGGTTTCTTCATTTGGTAATTTGTGCTTGGATTTGAGAGATATTTGCTTACGCTAAATCTGTCTATTTTGATAAATAGGTCTCTTGGGGGGTTTTCCAAAAGTAACAGAGGCGTTCCTTAATCATAGTATCGTAGCTTATAAATGACCGCTTTCTTTGCTTCGAAAAATTGAATGAGCTATGAGAAACTTTCTTCGGATAGGTAAATTAATAAAAAAAGAAGTTAGTGTTGCTTGAAAAAGTTTGTCTTCCTATAGGAGGAAGGGGTCTTGGTATTCATTATCTGGAAGTACTAAATGCAGCTTTTCTAAGAAATTTCCTTGGAAAATAATAATCGACAATTCTATGGTTTTGACTTTGTGGGGCAAATATATTAAAGATTTTCGACATCCTAGGGCTGTTCATAGATTAGAATCCGCGGATTGACCTCTGCAATCCGATATAAAACTATCGGACTGAAAAATTCAATCCGTGTACACTACAAGAAACAGGGTTGTTAGCGACCACGAAAAGTCGTTGCAAAAAACCCAAAGTTGTTGCAAATATTATTTTTGCGACGACAAGTCGTCACAAATATTATGTCGCAATTAATTTGTCGCAAAAAGTTTTTTTGGGATGACAAGTCATCGTCGTAATTACATTTGCGAAGACAAATCGTCACAAATGAGTCGCTACAATTATTTCGTCGGTTGCATCGTCAAGATGACATGTCATTAATTATTTGTGACAACAATTTACAAATTATGTCATCGCAAATAATGTTGAATTAGCTTACGTGGCATCAATTTTTTGTGACAACATTTGTCGTCGTAAATAGTATTTTAATTTTTTATTTATTTGGCATCAATATGGTGTAATTTGTATCAAAACCCCATCGATGTATGTGCACTTTTACTGTTTCTGGTAACAACATTTCATGATTTCTACACTTGATACATGGACAACAATACTCTCGGTTGAATTTGCATAATTCTTTTCAACCTCAATAAAAGCACACAAACCATCACAGTATTCATTAGACAATTGGTTCCTTAAATATATCCAACTCTTTTCTATAGGCATCTCCACTACAAAGAATTTATGAAGTTTTATCAAATTTTATAAAAATTAACACAAATTATTTTATAATAAGTCTTTAACATTCTATTAACTATTTTATAATATTTATTTTAATTTTTATTATTATTAATATAATACTAATTAAAATTTCCATCTAAATTCTTTAATCATCATATATATAATTCATTATTTTTAACTTCTTAACATTTCCATAGGTCACCTATTTTTTAATCATCATCACATAATCATCATTAGATAAATTTCATACAAATTTCAGTCTAATTTCACAAATTTCAATCTAATTTCACAAATTTCAATTTCAATTCTAATTTACAATTCATAATTCTAAATCCAAAACCACAAACTAAATTCAAAATTCAAAACAAAATCACAACCAAAATACCAAAATCAATTTACAAAATACCAAATTATTAACTCACAAAATCCAAACCCACAAACACCGGGGGCTGGAAAACGGTAAGGCAACAGGGCTGGAAGGGCGATGGGGGCCGGAAAGTGATGACGAAGGCCGAAAAAACAGACGGCGATGGCGAGGTGAAAAGATATGAAGAGAGATTGATATATTTGAGCTTTTTTCAGAGTTTTTGGACGGTATGTAGTGATTTTGGACGGAGAGGGAGGGAGAAAACCGAGAGACGGTCTAAAAAAATAGAGGAAAGAGTTATGCGATCACGTTTATACAAGTAGCTTTTTGCGAAAAATATTACATAGTCGTCGCAATTAATTACAAAATGACGTCGTTCTTCTGCATCTCATTAATACTTCTGAGCATATTCTTGGGGAATATACCCATACTTATTTTTTGTGACGAGTTTATTAAAAAGTCGTCGTAAATAGTTTTCGGGAAACTGCCAAAATTGTCCACCTTTTTTCGTGAGAAATTAAGTTCGATCCATATTTGCGATGACAATTGACACATGTTGTTGCAATAAGTAGTCGTGCTTGATAGAATTTTCTGGAACCATTATTTGTGACGATAGTTCGTAAATGTCATCGCATATATGTTTCAGGAAACCGCCAAAATTTTCTACATTTTTTTGGGGAAATTATTGGCTTCATGTGTCGCATATATGTATGTGCAAGGTAGTATTCCAGTCCTTGTAACATTTACTGGCTTCATGATCAACTACATCTCTAATGATGTCATTGTCGCGGTTGTAGTCGAGGGTAAACCAATACTTCGACACATTAAAAAATCAACAAATAAATTTTATATATTGTATTTAAATAAATATTTAGAACAAGTTTTGTTTCAAATAAATACCAGCATGTGATTCTGAATCCTCCTTTTGTACTCCTCAGGCACGTCCTTCCAGGCGTTGTAGTGTGGGTCACAAATATCTCTAGTATGCCAGCCGACATTACTGTCAAGATATGGGCCGTTTTCGCCAATCGCTTTCCACGTACCGGCCTCGTCAAACAAGACAGAAAGCTTCCCCTCTCTCTGTATCTTCTCTACTATATCTCAACCTAGAGCTACCCCTCGACTAGGTTGACGTCGAGGTGTCCTTTCTGGAACTGTAAAAAAGTAAAAAAAATAACGAAATTTGATTATATAGAGTTTGAGGAATAAAAAAATACCGTTCCTGTGTTATAACATATAATACCTGACTGACAATGTGCTGGGAGTATCCAACTCTTGTCCATTGACATCTTAACTATAAAAATAATAACACATCTAATCATTTCAGTCATTCATGTCAATGTATGCATGCATTTCTATAAATCACCTTTACTCCAACCTCCCTCAGTATTGTAATTTACGTATTATGCCACGCATCCCACAACACTTCTTTTCTGTAGAAATTTTGGCAACATCTTCCCTTAGTTCTTCAAAGTGTGCTATCAAATACGTCACCTAGTGAACAAAGGAAAACACACCAAAATATCTACCAAAGACGCGAGTGAAATTGAATGACAAAGACGTAAATGACAATACCAAACTGCCCAAACAGGACAATTCAAGCACCGGTACTACGCATCGATCCTCGAATAGGTCTAAGGTTATTTTATGTATGAACGTGCTAATTAAAAGTATCACAAATAAACTTATATAAATTAATATAAATTTTCCTTATCATTTTTTAAGTTGTAATATTTATAATTAATTTTAATTTACTTTCTATTAATGTAATTAAATCTTATTAATGAAATCCTTAAAATTAACAGGTTTTAATAAAATTTCTGCAGCATAACGACTTATTTTTTTTATTATCTAAAAATTCAAAACTGCAAAAAATAGCTTTAAAAAAATTTCAGCACACCATAACTGCAAGATGTGCCACCCAGAACAATCATCAAAATTTTTAATCTTAACCTATATCAAATTACAAGCAGATTTCATAAAATAACACCCTAAGAGATTCACACACACTTATACCAAAATTCAACAATCTCAAAATTCATAATCCAAAATTCAAAATCTATAATCCAAAATTCAAATTATATACTAATTCTAAAATCTATAAATCAAAATTCAAAATCTAAAATCTATAATCCAAAATTCAAACAACATAAAACGCAAACATTTTAAACTAAAAAATACAATAAATATGCAAAAAACTTACAAAGTTCAAAACCCACTAAAACGGTTGCTGAAAATGGCAGAATTAACTAGGAGGAACCGGGCAAACAATGATGGCAGTGGCGGCGGCGGCGGAATTTGGCGGCGAGGGCATGGAGTTTGTTTTTTATACTTCTTTTGATGAAAAAAAATAATAAAAATGATTAAAACTTATGATAAATGCTGATTTGGTGAGGATTTAGAAGGGAAAAGGCGGAGGTTTTGGGGATTTGGGGCCGAAAAACTGGGGAGAGGCCGAGAGAGAGAGAGTGATTGAAAAAAATAGAGGAGGAGGCTCTGGTCACGGGTATATAGATAGACTTTTTTTGCAACGACATTGCAACAACTATTTGTGACGACATCATGCACTTTTTTCGCGGAGGAATTTATGTACGACGACACTATTTCATAGTCGTCGCAAATAATCCAATTAATTAAACTTAATTATTTAGTATTTATGATGAATGTTCTGGAATTATTATTTGCGAAGATATTATGCACTGTCGTCGCAATTAATTTTTGGGAAGCGTCCAATTTCATTGCCGTTTATTTTCGCTAGGGTCTACAACATCAGCATTTGCGATGACACATATTTGTTTCGTCGCAAATAATTTTTGAGAACTGTAAAATTGACCGCCTTTTTGCTCGGGGAATAATAAATGAATGAATTATGATTATTATACTTCTTCGTAACTCTCTATATTTTTTAAGCTATAATTGATAGAGTCTGCAGATTATTTAGAACTTATTTGTCTACCTTATAAAATTATTTTTCTGATAAACAATAAATATAATGGTTAAGTTCTTCTCCTATTACAAGTAGAACGTGCATTGCAAGTGCTTCTAGAAATTGTGGGCTTGTCTAATTTGAGTTTTGACATATATTAATATGGGACCTTTTTCGGTACGTTAATATATCGGTAGGTTAATTTTTTTATCTATCAGATCTACATAAAATCACATAAATATTAAAAAATATACATATCTAACAGTTAAAAAAATTTAACCTCTAGTACACCAGACGTACTAAAAAATCTCCCTATTAATATACATGTAGCTCTATGTCTTCGGCTTTTCCTTTTAAGAAGCCCATTATATTTTTTTCTTCTTTTTGTTCTTTTTTTTCCTCTCTCGTCTACATTCGCCAATCCCCCATCTCTTATTCATTTTCCTTCCTAACGTTTGCAGTCAATCTTGATATATATGCTCTTCCATTATATAACAAAGTCATATATCCAATTATTCACGATTTACATTTATGTTCTACATGTTCAGCTTTGAGTTGATTGTAAGGTTAATGGGTTTATGGGTGATCTTATACATATTTACACTTTGTTGTTGATTTCCCTGTGATGTATATATGTATTTATGATCTGAGAGTTTTTCTAGCCAGGGAATTCAATAATGAGTTATATATAGGGTGTGGTTTTAATGATTATTTTAATATCCATTAATAGGTATAGTTGTTTTAAGCATTAGATGTTTATCTAGCGGTAGTAATGAGTTAGATAGTTGATCAATAAACTCTATAATAATTAATGAAATTAGATTATTATCACGCTACATCATTAAAAATTATATATTTAACATGTAACTACCACGAGAATTTAACTAATAAATTTTTTTCCATATATATAAATGATATATGTATGTATGTATGATTTATATATGTCTATCTATAATCAATTTGCCAATACGTTTTATAGGGAGTCATATGATTGTTTGTTAGATAGTTGATTTCTTAATTTGCACATATGTGATCAATACCTACAAGTGGGAGTTTGATATAAATGCATGAGGTATTATTTGATATGAATTCTTGGGACTTGTGCACACTATTTTTTGGATTATAGTAATCCAAGTATTCAATTGGTTATAATGAATTACTTGAGAAGTATACATATGGGAGAGATAAGTTTCTCTTATTGTTTTAGCAATTAAAGTGATCTATTATGTATATTTACATGAAAATCATCAAGTTGAATAAGGCATCTATTCGTAAGTAGTAACAATTCTAAGATTTATGTTATAGGCGTATAGATAGCAAGTCATTAACTCTTCAAGTATATTATTTATCGTGAGTTGAGGTAAATCAAAACTCTCAAATTGCGTCACAAGAATAATGTTATATGTGTGATATTTATGTCAGAATTAATTTTATTGGCGTGCCTTGAATTTTAAGGTCATTCTCACTTTACTTTTTAAATTTTGAAATCTCTCATTGTACTCTTTGTATTTTGAATTTCTGTCATTTAAACTCTTTTGTAAGAATTTTTGTTAAAACTAAAAAATAAAAAAAAAATTAAGTGTAATTACGTGATTTTTATTTATTTTGTTTTTAATAAAAATTTAAATAAAAAAATCACGTGACTGTATTTGTGAACTCTGAATAATGAAAATGAAAAGAGACGAAAGAAAATTAATTAGACGTAAGGATAAGAAGTCGACTATAGTACGGGTACTCCCTTCTATTATTGGAAGGAGTACTCGTACTATCCTTATGTCTGATTACTATTATAGAAAGTTGGAATACCTCATAACACAAAAGGCCAACAAGAAAATCTTAAGAGCTCTTCCTAGCGAATCCAAAAAATATTGAATTCTGAATGTTAAATTGTATTGATACTAGTACATATTTATTTGTGTTACTTTCAATATTGTACATTAAGGACTATGTCTCTCTTTGTCTCCTAAATTACTTTTAAATGTCACGCTCTTATTCAGTAAACTGTGTGTATCACGTCATTTTATTTATGTGATATACCAGTCAAATGAACTTATACCACTTATACACTTTTTTATATCACTTTTTTATATTTATATTTCTCTTTCCTAATGTGTATAGCCTTAATTGTCGAGTCAAAATAATCACCATAATTATGCTTCCTAATTTCCTTATTTTCATTGATTAACTTTAAATTTTTATTTTTATTTTTACCTAAGTCCTTTACCTAATTTACTCATTACTTTTATTTAAGTTCCTACTTCGTTTTTTCCCTTGACGTGGTATATGCTGATTTTTTTTTTTTTTTTTTTTAAACTTAAGTTGCTATTTTCTTTTTTATAATACTATTATTTTTTTTATAAATATATCCCTAGCTATTTATCATTGAGAACATAAAGAAAAAAATAGTATCCGAATGGGAATGAAACAAAATTATATTTAACTCAATTTGAGTTTGACAAAAATAAATAATAATAATAATATTAAAGATACATATTAATGCGCTTTTGAGTCTCACTCTCAACATCATCAATACCGCTTATTGACTGTTGTTTCCTTCTTGAATTTTGTTTTACGCTTCTCAAAATTTCTTCACGTAAGCTTTAATTTCTTCATTTTAGTTTTGTAAATTTATTTTGAGTTGATTTATTCTTATTACTTTTACTCGTACATCCTCTTGCTTATAACACAATTCTATGTAAACAAGAAAAAACAAAGAAGTGAATTACCCTACTCTTCCTCCTGTTAATTTAACTCCTGAGGGACAAGATACAAGTTTATATGGTCAGTGGCTACTACCAGAATATATGTATACTTGAAAGTTTTAATAAGTAATTAGTATGAAAATCAATTTCGTCATATTATATATACTTGATATTATTATACTTAAGTTCAAAAAAAATAATAGCTGGGACGTGTACAAAATAATAGAACTGGAAAAGGAAAAAAAAAGCAACTTAAGTTCAAAATAAAAAAGGTTCAGCATGTAGCATTATTTTAAGTTAAGGAAAAAACAAAAGAACAACAACATAAACAAAAATAATAAGGAAATTAGAAGAGGAATTAGAGGGGAAAAAATAATTTAAAATTTTAATCGATTAAAATAAGAGAATTAGGAAGAAAAATTATGGTGGCTTTGATTCAACAATCAATGCGACATACATTATGAAAGAGAATATAAATATAAAAAGTTGACATAAACAAAGTGTGTAAATGGTACAACTTCATTGAACGGATATACCACGCAAGTGAAATAACGTGGTACACCCGGTCCACTAAATATTTCCTCTTATAAACGTTACACTGTCAGTCCATCCGTGACGGAAACCTTAAAAATGGATGGAATAAGCATGTGAACAATTCAAGATGGGTCTCTCTAGACTGATTTTCTCCTTCAAATCGTTGTTCCAACAAACATTCTTCAACATTGTTGTGGGGCGAGACGAAATTTTGGTATGCTCTCCTTCTTCCCTCAACAATGTAATTTGAGGATTTAGGGATTTTGTCTCCATATTAGATACTTTAGACCAAGAGATTTATCATAAGCGTCTCACATGCTCATTATGTCCTTTATTAATAGTTTAATCATGGAAAAACCAATAGTACAACGTTAAATTCACGTGACCGTAATCTGATATTTGAAAAATATAAAAGGTAAAGTAAGATAATGAGTATTTTGAAGGGCTTATTAAAACTAGCGGTATATATTTTTAATTTTTAGATTTAGAAGTAAACTTAACAAAATAAAACACTACAGACTCTTTTAGTATATGAGTTCAAATTAGGGTTTAAACTAATAATTTTAATTATGGCTTTTAAAATTTTAAATTTTTTGTTAAAAAAAAAAAAACACTCAACAGAATAAAAAATTATAGGTTTAAACCAAAGAAGAAGTCATTTACCAAATACACTTTTCTATAATTATACCTTTTCCATTTCTTGGTAGTTGGTACTCTATAAGTACACTTTTTTTTTTTGGTGAAAAAAAAACCAATTTGAAGCGCCAAAGGCTCAAAAAAAAAAAAAAAAAAGAAGAAGATAAGGCCCTAGTAGCCTAAACTAGCTAGATAGCTAGCAAGTTCAAATGAATATAGCCTCGCAACCAAACAACAATTCACTGACTGGAGCCAAAAGGACCCGCCAACGAAATCTATGAGCTAAAATATTCTGTACAAAGAAAAGTCTCCAAAGGTTTTTGCGGAGGAGTGCTTTTTTGTGAAAAGTCCTTAATACAAATAGCAAACAAACAAGAAATGAGACATAATGGTGCAAGAAATCTAGTGATGAAAAGTTGGACCAACCCAAGAGCAAATATTTTAAGAGAGAATTATGAAATGAAAATGCTAGTACATAACCGCTTTTTGAAAATAATTATAACAAATGACGATTTAAAAGCAATTTATTTTGTTATTTACTTGAGAAAAAAAAAAATTAGAAACCGCAGCGAATAGAATTATTTTAGAAACACTAGCAAGCGTGATCTTGGAAAATTTTAAATAGTTTACAATATTATCAATGGTAACTCTTGTTATAAAAATACAAACAAAAAAAAAAAAAAACTTTTAAAAAGCAGAAATTATATTCTTCTAGTGTGATAATAAATTTTATATATCCTTTGAAAAAACCTGAGCATTACCTCTGTTTTAAAAACGATAAATAATAGATAAATTAAATTTGTGGATAATTTTTTTTTCTTGGAATGTTCAGTGGTAAAGTATAAAATTTCTTTTAATGGACCTACTTTAAAGCAATTAAATATTTTTTACTCAATATAATATCTATTTTAATTATTTAGTGAGGCACTATTATATATATATATATATATATATATATTTACACAACTTACTTGGTTGTGGCTTCACCACTATGGATGTTCACCTTAACTTTGATATAATATTTTTCATTAGTATTTCAAAAAGACAATTGTAACCTCTAAAATGAAAAATTAGATCATATGACTAGCATATTTAAACTCAAAAAGACAATTGTAACCTCTAAAATGAAAAATTAGAAAAATAACTGTGATGCATCAATTATTTTAACTCTCCTACTCTCTTATTAAATAACTCGAAAGATTGTTGAGCAATGCTACTCGTCCAAACGGGGATTTCTTCTCATTACTCACATTCATTGGGCTCACCACATGGGTTCCACATGAGTCGCACCGGATGAGGCCCACTGAATGTGACTCTTAGAGAGAAACCCCTCATTTTAAATTAAAAGTGTTTTTTAACATTGAACATCTATAATCTTCTACATCCATCACATTCCTTATTAGTACATGGAACTCTTTCTATTTTTCTTACAATCCATTATTCTAACCAAAGAAAAATTGATATGACATAATTCAATCTTTTATCAAATTTTATTAAATTGTCATATGATTTTAATTTCTTCTTCTTTTTTTTTTTTTTTCCCTGAGTTACTTTTGTTACAAGTCTGATATATAATGGTTTCTCAAGTTTAGAAATACTTCAATCACGGATATTAAGATCTCACGTCAAATCACTCGCCACATCGCAAATAGCATTATTTTCGTCGTGTTCCTCTCTCTATCTATGGCCATAACATTATACTAGGTATCTGCCTTGAGATATGGCTACTATATCTATATGTAAGTACATCTTTGGATCATCCACAATATAAACAAAATTATTTGCTAGCTTGGCTCTTGTTGTACCATGGTCGAGATTTCCGACCATTCCTCTAAACCAAGTCGTCGAGAGTTCTCGAAGTTAGGATTGAGTCTAGCCATTGAGAGTTATCGGTTAAAGAAATATTCCTGTGTTAAGGAACCCTTATGCAGCTGAGTAATCGCGGTCGAGAAGTCTTAAAAATGTTATGAAAATATCTGTGTAGAGAAGTCGACAAGTTCAGGATAAGGCAGAGATCAATCGAAAGCCTGCCAAATTAAGAGAAGATAATCTTCATCTCGAATTAAAATTTAAAAGACGATTAGATATGGATTATCTTATACAACCATATATATAAATAATTAAATATAGAGATAAAGTTAGGAAATCCCTATGTAGGGATGAGATAGGAAGCTTATCTCGTAATGTAATTTAGAGCTAAGAGATATCGTGTGAAGGAGAACCTATAAATAAATGTTAAACTCCCCGTTTGTTTTTTACACAGAATTTTCTACTTTAAGAAAGATTCTTTGTACTTTTGAGATTTAGTGCATCTACAAGTATGGATGTAAGTAACCATATTTTGCCGAACCACTGTAAATTCTTGTGTTCTTTTTATTTTTTGCTTTTATTCAGTTAATAAGTGAATACTTCCGGAGAGATAAATTCTGAACTGACGAATTTTCACTCTGTACATATCAACATCAATAGGTTTCTCTTCGGAAATGAGTGGATTTTTTTGTTCTTTTTTTCTTTCAACTTATTCATCCCAGTAGATGGGCTTATTAAGATTAGTATGTGTACTGTAAAAGAGAGTGGGTGGAAAATTGTTTGAAAGCAAAGAAAACATAAACAAAATTGAGTTTGAGGCGTAAGAATCGTTGTTCTTAAGAACCACAACGAACAGTTTGTTAACGAAACTTCAAATTCAACAACTAACAATATTATTGAATTCCAGAATAAAAGATAAAACTGACCTTGGATTGAGGTATGTAAATATTCCAGAACAAAAGATAAAACCGATCTTAGATTGAGGTATTTATTTACAGTTAAATTGTACATATTTATGAATGAATGCAACTATTACAACGGATACAACAGTTATAACATTTGGTTAAATATATCCTTTCATGAATAGACATAATTGTTAATTCTAACCGTTGTGTCATGCCCAATCAAATCAACTGCTCAGATAAAAATGGAAGCAAGTAAAAAGAGAGCTGCTTTTAACTTCTTGCAACTCAAATCACAAGCAAGTGCAAAGTGCTCCCCAACAGTGCTTTAAACACCCATTCATACACAAATAATATGACATATCACATATCTATTTACTTATAAACCACTTGGCTTGCTTCTTTTTTTTTTTTCTTTTGTGGGACTTTTGACTTTCTATCTTTTAAGAGATATGTGTACAATGATGAGGATAGATAAGCTTTATGCATGTTTTGATACTATCATATTATGTTTGGTATTGAATTAGCTTTGGTTGTGTTTATGCATCTTTGTCTTGTTATAAGGTGATGTTTATATTAGGATTACCAGACGTTTAACCTGAATTTTCCTAGTAAATATTCTTTAGTAGTCTAAAGCCTTATTCTTTTCACAATTTGATAAGAACCAGGGCCAGTGGCTGCTTGTCTATAAGCCATATCATGTTTGGATTGGCTGCTCGGTGATTAGTAGCTGACGTGGACTGTGGCTTGCAACTGAATTTAGTTAGTTGTTAGGAGTTAGCTTGTAGGAGAAGCTGTGAGTGAATCTAGAGAAGTCTATAAATAAGAGGGAGGTAAAGAAGTTAGGGGAGACTAATTCGGAGTAGAAATTGGAGGAGAGTCGGTGATCTCTCGAATATCACTGGTGTAAAGTGTTCATCGTTGTTTGAATAAACTTCTTTCATTCATCTTGTTCTTCGTTAATTCGTTGAGGTTTCTATCACAATTCAAGTTCTTTTACTACAATATTTTCTCACAAAAATTTAAATTCAACTTTTTTGCTACAATGTTTTTTCTCATATAAAAATTTTTTAATTGTGACTTGAATCGTAAAAAGAACACATCCTATGTCTTTGAAGTAATGTGCATGCATTACTAATATATTTAACACCAATAATATGAGTTCATTTTTCTTTACCATGCTCACATTTAGTAATAGAATAAACTCATCAAGGAAAACATATTCAATGTAAAATGAAATAATCAACAGCTCAATTTTATATAAAAAGTAGAATTAAAATTTATGTAAGTAGCATTATTAAATCATAAATACATAATAAGGAATGTCTTTAGTTTGACAACTGTATCAATCTGACAAATGTAATACTTTTTGTTCACTAATGTAACAACATTTGCGTGTTCGTGTAACATTTTTTCTAAGTTTAATACTCAATAAAATTGTAATCTGCCACCATGTTAAATGTAACTTTTTTCAAACCATATTACATTAAAAAGTTACAAGTACGTATTAAAAATATTATACCTACCATGGCGTTGAAAATAAGACTATATATATGAGTGTAATTTTAATGATTATTAATAAATATTATTATTTTAACCATGTGATATTAATCACTAATCGAACAGTTATGATAAATTAAATAGTTGAAAGAAAAATATGTGACAATCGACAAAGTTAAATTTTTATCATATCATATCACTAATTTTTTATATGTAATAGGTAGTAATCACTCATAAAAGCACAATTATTGAGAACTGGTCTAGGTATATAGAGAGAGAATGTTTCTGAAAAATCAAATTACATATAATCTTTTTTATTTTTTTATTTTTTATTTTAAGTGAAGATAGAAGACAACTGGTATCTTGTAAAGTTAAAATATCTCATCTAAGTTGACAGCTAATAGCAGACGCATCTTGTGCTAAGCCTCCCATCCAAATTACATAAATTTTGACAAGAGTTTCAAGGTAAGCAGATATTCATAAACATCCAATAATAGTAAACGTCTAGAGAAATTATTTAGTGGATTAGGTGTATTATTTCATTTCGCTTATATAGTACACATGTTTAATGATAATTTAATATTAGGTATTCTTTATGTGTTTGTTTTTTATATTTATGTTTCTCTCTTCTGATGTATATTGCATTAATTGTTGAGTCAAATAACCATTATTACTCTACCCAATTTTTTTATTTTATTAAATTAAATTTACTTTTTATTTTTGAAATTTTATTATATTTTTATTTGTTAAAACTTAAAACAATACGTTTGCTATTTATTTATTGTGAACTCAAATTATTCGTAAGAAAGCTCCATAAAAAAGTAATCCGTAAGACAGCATATAAAAACGCCAAGCATTAATTTTTTTTATTATAATATAATTAAAAGTACAATAAACAAGGAAAAAAAAACATATAAACCAAATGACAACAAATATATATGTATAAACTGTGCAAAAAGAATGTAACCAAGTTGCACGAAGTTTTTTAAAAGAAATGTCATGAAAAAAAAAAATGAAAACCTTTATATAAACCTTCAATAGATAATACAAGTATAAAATACATTTTTCAATTTCTATATTGCTGGGTACTGAATAAAAACGGCTTTCTTGTCTTTCCTTAAGCAGAAAAACGCTAAAATTACAAGCCCGAATAGAGACATACAAGGCGTATTGATAGAATATGGGTTGGGCAAAATATACGGCACTTTATAAGTATTAGAGATATCAAAAGATAATCTCCTTATTTCGAATATTGTACGGCTGTAATTATTAGATTTGTATAGCTCAACAATTTAATTAATAAGTTTTTAATTTTAAATTATTGTTTCCCGATTCTTTTGTAATCTGTTTTTATACTCCTATTCATCAATGGAAAAGTCAGTGTGATTATTTTTCTCAATTCTAATTTATTATATGGTATCACGCCGTCGGCCCTTCTTCTTCTGAAAAATCCGGCCATCTCACAACCTAACCCACCGGACTTCTAAATCTAACCATGGCCGCCGACCAACCTTAGCTTCCTCTAGCCGCCGATTCTCACATCGTCGCCCTCCCTAATCCCGGCAACCAGACCCATCCACTATCACTCATCAATATTGCTCACCACAATATTGTTAAACTTACATCCACCAACTACTTGTCTTGGAAACTTCAGATGGAGGCCATTCTTGTCGGCTACGATCTCTACAAATTTATTGATGGTTCTCATCTGTGTCCTCTGTCTACCGTTCGCATCAACGACGTAGACACCCCCAACCCGGACAACCTTCCATGGATTCGGCAAGACAAACTATTGTTTGGCGCCCTTGTCGACTCCATCTCTTCTCCCTTGATTTTGCTTATCCAATGTGTCATCACCTCCCGCAATGCATGGCTCACTCTGGCCAACACCTATGCTTGCCCGTCTCGTGGGCACATCAAGCAAATCAAGGACCAAATCAAGTGCTCGGTCAAAGGGTCTCAGTCAATCACCGAGTATATGCAATTCATCAAGTGCCGCTCTGATGAACTCACCGCGCTTGGCAAACCGATGGGTCATGAGGATCTGATTGAGAAGATTCTCGATGGTCTTGATGACGACTACAAGGCTCTTGTTGATGTTATTGAGGGCCGCGACACATCTATCTCGTTTGATGAGCTTCACGAGAAACTGATCAATCGGGAACTGTCCCTCAACCATAGTCAACATCTCCTCTCCTCCACCCCGGTCACGGCCAACGTTACATCCGGCCGTCACAACGGAGGCTCTCAGACTTCTGCCTCCCGCCCTGCCTGGACGCCTCAACAGCTAAACCCCAGGCCCACTCCACCGACTCAGGCCGGCCCTGGGTCTTCTCAGCGCCACTTGCCCCGTCCATATCTCGGTAAGTGTCAAGGCTGCCGTGCTCAGGGGCATACTGTCGCAAACTGCCCTCTTTTCCAGTTGGTTCCGGCCAATAATTCTTCCCCGTCGCGCCTCCCCCTCCGGTCTTCAGCCTCTACTTTTGGACGCTCTCCTCAGTGGCAACCACAGGCAGACATGGCTACTGCCCCTGCATCGGACAACCCCGCGTGGCTTCTAGACTCCGGTGCTTCTCATCACGTCACTGCCGATCTGAACAATCTTTCGCTTCACGCTTCGTATGATGGCCCATACGATATTGTTATTGGTGATGGTACTGGGTTACCCATTTCTCACACCGGTTCTATCTCTTTAAACACCTCCCCACATTCCTTTAAGTTGCAGGATGTTTTGTGTGTTCCAAATATGAAACGAAATTTAATTTCTATATCTCAATTTTGCAAAACCAATAAAACATCTATTGAATTCTTACCAACTTCTTTTCTTGTGAAGGATTTAATGACAGGGGCAACACTGCTACAAGGACGAACTAGAGATGGTGTGTATGAATGGCCGGCATCATTACCTTCCACCAAATCCAAAATCGCCTTTCCAGTGTCAAAGCTTCTTCTACTGATTGGCACCATCGCCTAGGCCACCCGTAATTTCGCACCATCGTGGGAAGTCTTCAATATCTCTCGTTGACCTGTCCGGACATTGCTTATGCGGTAAATATATTATCTCAATTCATGTACCGTCCTACAACAGATCACTGGAATGCTGCCAAACGCCTTCTTCGATATCTTTGTGGCACCATTGATCAAGGTATTCTTCCCGCTCTTCTCTAGATCTTCATGCATTCTCTGATGTTGATTGGGCGGGCAATAAAGATGAGTTTACCTCAACCAGCGCCTACATTATTTATCTTGGTCGCAATCCCATCTCTTGGAGTTCCAAGAAACAACGCACGGTTGCTCGCTAATCAACTGAAGCAGAGTATCGTTCTGTTGCTTCTACCGTTGCAGAATTGCACTGGATCACATCTCTACTTAGTGAGCTCGGTTTCTCTCCTTCTCAGAAACCGGTCATATATTGTGACAATGTGGGAGCCACAAACTTATGCTCTAATCCGGTATTTCATTCCCGTATGAAGCATGTAGCACTTGATTATCATTTCATTCGTGAACAAGTTCAGAATGGCACTCTTCGCGTGACACATGTCACTTCAATGGTCAGTTGGCGGATGCTCTCACCAAACCATTGCCTCGCACACGCTTTCATCAGTTATTACTCAAGATTAGACTCTCCTCCCGGAGCTCCAACTTGCAGGGGCATATTAGAGATATCAAAAGATAATCTCCTTATTTCGAATATTGTACAGCTGTAATTAGATTGCAATTTAATTTTCCTAGATTAGAATAAGTTTCTAATTTTAAATTATTGTTTCCCGATTCTTTTGTAATATGTTTTTATACTCCTATTCATCAATGGAAAAGTCACTGTGATTATTTTCCTCAATTCTAATTTATTATAATAAGAACACTACAACTTTTAGAGTTAGATTGACATATGCCAGAGGACATAAATTGTTACAGTGAATGTCACAACCACGTCGTCACAGTAAATTTAGAATACCAAATGTACCCTTAGGATACTAGTTGGTATCCAACTACAATACTAGTATCCAACCGAGATACTTATCAGTACCCGACGGAGAACTGCCAGTGTTGGCAGTAGTAATTAGAGGACAACCATTGGTAACCTTGATTGTTGTAATGCCATTCGGTTACCAATAGGTAACCGTTAGTATCCACCTTGATACTGGTATCCGGTACTGATATTGGTGGGTATCCAAGATGATATCGACGGCACCACAACCATTCCTGTCGCCAAAACACTTGAAAATTATAAAAAATCACAAAATTCAAACACTGATTAGAGGAAAAAAACAAAAAAAATCACCAAACAAATCTTAGAAAACAAAAATCGTAAGATATCGATCGATATCCACATTGATAACCGGCGACCGCCGTGATTCCAGCAATTGCAGATCGGTACCTGCCAGTATCCATCTAGATATCAAACAGTTGCCAAACAATAACTGTTGGTAACCACCTAGATACCATGATACCAGCCAGTATTCACCACAAGTACCGGTCTATAACAGCCAATATCGGCGGCACCACGATCGTTCACAACACAAATCACAGAAAAAATCAGAAACAGATAAAAAAATGACAAATAGATCAACAACAAAAAAAAGTCATCGCGGCCGCGGTGATGGGAAATCGGATGGGAGATCTCAAATCACTTGGTCTCCACCAGATCTCTATTCATCATCACAAAAGGAGATCTCCACCAAGAGGAGGAGCATGGCAACACAACACGAGGGAAGATGTACAGATCTCCCTTACCGATCTCCCTCGCAAAGAGGAGATTGTTGAGGATCTACTGTGTTGCTATCACTTGTGAAGGAGATTTGCAACGCCGACGAGACAGGGAGGAGCAACTGGAAAGGCAGCTGCACAACAAAATGGTGACGACCAATTGCATGGTGAGATAGCGGCGACTGCTTGAATGAACATGTTGTAGAGGAAGGGCGTTATGGAGCTTGGTGACGATGAAAGAGAAGGAGAGCAAGAGAGAAGGAAGGAAAGAGGGAAGAGGAAGAGTGTGGAAAGAAACCCTATCAGAAAAAAGAACTCTAATCTATTTGAGAGTAGCTCGGTCTTCTCATATCAAAACCTAATGTGCCACATGGCAGAAAAACTGAGTGTTTTGTCCCCTGTGGTACATGTTGATCCACACCAAAGCTCTGTGGCACACTCCCTAAATATCTCCAAATGTATCCTCTGCCCATGTTGTTAGAATAACAGGTTTTATTTTAATTTTAGAACCAGAGTTATGATTCTTGGTTTGAACTTGGGGTCCAAACCATAGTTCTATAACCAGAATCATAACCAAGAATTTAAACCATCTAAAACCAAGGGATGGGGTGGTTTAGGTTGCATTTGGTATGAAGGTTTTAGAACCGGAGTCCATGATTCTAGTTCCAACCTTTGTTGGCTTGTAAAAAGTAAAAAAAAAAATTCTTGAAAGCTAGTGTTTGGTTTGGATGGTTTTGATTCAAGGTTTGGACATTGATGTCATGTTTTAAACCAAAACCACCCCAAAAAATAAAACCACCCTTTTGGATGGTTCAAACTCCTAGTTCTGATTCCTGTTCTAGAACCATGGTTTGGACCACATGTTCAAATCATGAATCATGGTTCTTGTTCTAAAATCAAAACCACCATGATTTGAACCCTCGTACAAAACACAACCTTATTTTTGTTGGTTTTCAAAACGATTTTGGATGCGGAAGCGTATGAGTAGCAGATTGTGTATAACAAAAATTTTTATAAAACCTTTGAGACACTCTAGATTATATTAATTTATACACGAATAAATTAATCACATTAATTTATTTACCAAGAACCGGATTAGGAATTATACCTAGCAACCGATTAGGATGATAACTTGTGTTCTTTGATCTCGAATGTTTCTCTCTCCAATGCTAGTTTAGAAAACCCGAATCTTCCTCGTAAATACCTTGAATCTACGAAGTCATGTGGTGGGCACACCTAAAACAAACAGGATTAGCAAGAACACTCAAGATTTCTACGACACCAACACATGCACGACGTGAAATTTTTTGGAGAAAATTTCCCTCTTCCTCACTCTATAAAATTTGGCTACTTTAGCTTTTAGAGAGCAAAAAATTGTATCTCGTAATTTTCTGCAATCTCTTGTTTTATAAAGTAACAAGAACACTCCCAGAATGAGTCTCATCTTTATCTCCAAGATAAAGCTTGTTAACTATCTCCCACTTCAAATTTGATTTTGAAACAAAATCCTCGCTCCTTTATCCAATAGGGTCGGCCACCACTAAGGGATATCCTCTCCGTCGTAGGCGCAATTTTGTAGATAAAGACTATGGAAAGATTTTATCCTACAGTCCAATTTTTAACTTAAATTCAAATTCTAATTTAAGTCAAACTTAAATCAATTTGAATTTCAAATTGAACAACTTATCAAATAAGTTAATTGCATAACTATGACGAGCAAGCAATTTGAATCCCAAAAGGGATTCACACTGTGCTGTGCGTTCACAATATGTGAACATCTTCACACGTGTGTTTCAAAATTCAAACTTAAACTTGAATAATCACATTATTTAATTTATAATTAATTCTCAATTAATTATCCTTGAGTGTTTTATTTTAGAATTCCATAATTTTAAAATTCTCATTTTGCCCTTAGTGTCTTGTAGGATTACAAGGACGGCGCGATGACTCATGGACCTATAATTCTGATCTCCAATAAAATTAATAATTAATTAAACACTTTAATTAATTAATTAATCTAATAATTACTCCACTATAAACTTAGAATTGCACTCTGGTAATTATAGACATATCCATTTGATATAGTTATTGCATATAGATCAATCATCCATAAATAATTCATAATTAGAGCTAGTTGAAATCCGTTAACCTCTCTAATTATCTTCATCCTTGAGTACCATTGATTCTCTAATGCACAGTGATTCATAAAACAAATTCATGAATCGGAGCTCGTATTGGTCCAAGTACCAAATCAACCCTCAAGAAAATTATTTATTTACTTCTTTCTCAAGAAGGAATGAATTCCATCTCATATAATAATATTATCGGCTAACTACTTCATCATGTCTCTAAAATACAAGGAATAAGATTCAGGATCTTAAAATCTGTACTGAGTAAATTAAAAGACACAAATTCATAAATAGGAATCTATTAAGAACTCAAGATTAAGATCGTTCTATATATGACCATCAGTAGACTCAATAAGAATTTATATACTTAACGGGATCATCATTCCATATATGATCATCGGTAAATGAACAAAAGTTTGAATCGGGATCATGGTTCCGGTTCAAGAACCTTCATACCAAACACAACTTTAATACTTTATCTAAAATTGGCTTTGTATATATGGTCAGCTATTCTTTGAAATGAATCCGTAGTGAGACTGCAGGAAACAAATCAGCCATGGTAGAGTTTCAATCTACGCGAAAAAAAAAAAGAAACAAAAAAGAGCTTCTCCACTGTACTTTTCAGTTACCCATAGTTATTTTGCTGTTTAATCATTTGATTAAGATTTTAATTTTAATGTTTTAATTTATGAGTATTTACGTTAAAAATTTCTAACGCACAACATAAAACTCTTACAACATTAATTCGACATTAATTCGAGCTGTGAATTTGGTTCATTCGGATTTCAAGTCCTCGAGGAAGAAGACGAAGCAAAAGAAGAAAAAAAATCGAAAAATAAAAAACAAAAAGAACATCACGTTTCTTGTATATTCAAAGAGAGAGTGGAATAATAGTCCGTACGTAGAGTTGTCACATTTTAGTGGGCTGAAACTCAGTGACCATTCAAACCCAATGTTGTCGTACGTTACTGAAGGAAAATTAGATCAGGCCAGGTTAGGTCAACGAGCTTATAATTTGTACTATGGGATAAGATATGAGATTAATTACAAAAATAAAAAATTCTCCTAGAATTATTGATTCGTATAACACTGTTTTACCCCTAATCTTCAGAACTAACATTCATTCCCTTCGAAATATGAATCATTAACACAATTGCTTCTTCAATTAGTGTTTATAACAGAGTCATATGTCACACAAATTTTAATTGTTGCTAACCAATTTAGAATAGAGTTACTCTTCTACTTATAATTCTTAAAATTATATTTTTTAAAATATATATTTTAATTTTAATTTAATATGATAATAAATACAATAAAACAAAAGTTTCATTTTACTCTTCTCATTAATTAATTAAATAAAATTAATAGAAAGCTTTATTTTTTAATTTTTTTTAAAACGTACAAGATTACCAAAATACCCTCCATTTTTAGCCAATTTTATATTAGAAACATCAACCTAAGGAGTATTTTTGTTAACGAGTTATAATTTAGAGGAAACGGATGTTACGTTTTAAAAATTCAAAAAGTAAAGTGTTACAGGAATCAATTCAAGGTGAATTTTTGTATTTAATCCCTTTAAATTTGATCTCAGAAAAAAGGGATTGTCTTACTTTGCAATTTTAGTACCTCTCATAATGAAATATCAAATTCAATATTTTAAAAATTTTAATTGTTACGTAACTTGTTAATTATAAAAAGCAATATAAAAGGGCGAGGGGGATGGCGATGGCGATGCGGAGTTGCTAGTAAAAGACGAGACGCCACTAAGAGTTAAAATAAGGAAGATTTTGTGATTAAAAAAAAAAAACTCATTTTAAAGTATTCTTGTTTAAGTTTATTATATAGCCTGTCAATTAATCATGTAATCTTCATCTAGTTAAAACTATTAAAATTGATGTATAGAAGTACTAAAATTTCAAAACTAGTTTTTAAAAGAAGTAATTACATAAAATGTAAATGTCTGTTATGAAAGTCTTGAATCTAAAAATGTTTGTTGTTATATAATATTACAAAACTATCTATTTATGTTTAATAAGGCATATTTCATACCGAGTATGCCCTTATTACTTATTTTGAGCACGTTCTCTATATATGGTAATTTTTTATTCTTGTCTATTGATTTTTTCTGATAGCATATTACATCTTGACTTTTTCTTTCAATCCTAATTAATATTCTGTAATCCATTATTTAATTTAACGTTGACCTTTTCTTTAATATGGGCGTTGCTTTTTTTTTTTTTTTTTGAATGTTATTGTGGAAACACAAAAGATGAGTTGTGTTGTGTTGAAGACCAGACGCGAGGTTTTTTTTTTTTTCTTCTTTTTTTTTTTTTTTTTTTGTGTCCTCATGTTTACAGATCAATACTTCTCATTACTTTTTTCACAAGTTTTTAGATTACATATTTTCTATTTATAATCCTTCTTTTCTTTAAAAATGCACCGTGGTGTTTTTTTTTTTTTTTCCTTAATTGTCAATCTTTTTTATTCTATTTAAACGCCTATGTCTTTCTTAAAACATTTTAAAAAAGCATGTAACTGATTTTTTATTTCATTCTAAATATGACAGTTTCAATAATTATAAAGAAAGTGGCATTGTAGTAAAGAATTGAGAAGTATACTGAACTTATCAATGGTTTCATCAACATAATGAAACCTTAATTAGTATAAATAATAAAGAGCATTTATCTTTTTTGTAATGGTGGTAATACTAACCTCACAATATTTAAAATTCACGTATCCAATACTAGAACATCAACAATAATCAAACTTTGATCTGATACTAGAACTTCAACAGTTATCAAACTTTCAATATATGAAACAAATATCCAGAAATGGTATGCATTAATGTTTTCTTTTCAACAAGGCTTCTTGTTAATTATTTGCATGATGTCCAATATGATTCTTTTAGCAAAGGAACCTGTAAACGTCAAATATTTATACTGTGAATAAACATCTTTATTATAATGCAAACCTCTAACAGGTAATGAAAATATTTATAAAATGTGTATACGGATATGGAATTGAAAGTACGTTTCGCATTTTTCATGTATTTTTGCAAATGAAAAACAACTATGTTGACAAAACAAATTCCCACTACCCCAACTATCTGGTTGATGACAAGGAAAAGATAAAACAAAAACAACCTATTTTCATTACGAGGAAGAATCCGTTTCTATCATAATGAAAACACAATTGAAATATCAACCAAATTTCAATATCATTCTATCTTGTAATTGTTTCTGATTTTCCATTATGATCAAGTATCGGTTGCTATCACAACAAAGACATAACTGAAATTACGATAAAATTTAATTTTCATCAATAATTCCCTCTTATCAGTCTAATTTTGAGATACCAAATTCAGAAAACCATCACTAAATTGCCAATTTGTAAAGAACAAAATGAAATTACAACATATTTTCACTATCATAAAGAAACTGTTTCTATCAGAATGAATACATAATTGAAATTTCAACCAAATTTCATTTACATTAAGAATCCATTTTCAATGAGAATGAAATTAAAATTGAAATTACAATCTAATACAATTTTCGCTAAGAATTCGTTTTTATCAGTAATGAAAAAAAAAAATCATAATGAAAGCCCCACATGAATGAACCAATAATTTTAATAGACCATTTTACAAACAAAAAAAAAAAAAACTCATCGAATCGGCAATTTAAAAGGAACAAAATAAAATTACAACATAGTTTCATTACCATCAAGAAACTGTTTTCATCAATATGAAAACATAATAGAAATTTCAAGCTAATTTCGTTTGCATGGATTTTATTAGAATGAAATCATAAATTGAATTACAATTTGTCATTAGGAATCTATTAGAGCACTATGATAATGAAAGCCCAAGTGACAACACACATAAAGCACAAATCCGAATTGATAAAGAACAAAATCTGAACTGATAAAGAACAAATTTCATGAAGAACAAAATCCAAACTAACAAAGAACATATTTCATAAAGACCAAAATCTGAACTAGTAAAAAAAAATGATAAGGAACGTTTTCCTTCTTAAAATGATAAGGTGTCATTAAATTAAATAATTTGACTTTCACATTTAAATTGTGAGTATAAAATTTCAGATTTTAATTTTTTTCCCTATTTTGATCCTTCATTATTTTTTCCTTTTTCATGACATAAGGACTTAAAGGTCTTTATATGTACGGTAGCTATATTTTTGTAAATAAATAAATTAGTACACATTTTTAGATTCAAAGTGCTCTAAAACGTTTATGTATAGGGTAATCTTGATAAATACTCATTGAAAGTGTATGGGTCAAGATTTTTACCCTTTATTCGTGATTCATAACCTTTTTAGTTAAATAATTATACTAACAAAAGGGTATTTATCAAAAATAAAAGTACAGATAAATTCTCTATTTTTTCCTATATATAATCTTTTTAAAAATCTAACCCTAACTAAACCCGATTATTTGGGTCAGTCTGGATCTATACACGGCCTAGACCAAGCCGAACACCAGGTCAAAAACGTGGTTACCGAATCAACTCATTCGGCCCGGTCCATATACGCATTTCCTATACCAACATCAAACAATAACCTATAGAGCCATTTTCTCTTATAGCGCTTAACAAAAATCTTCTAATACTTGCATTTCATGTGGTAAGGTGGGGCATTTGATCATTAGGTTTCGTTAGTTTCGCTGATTCGAGTTTAGAATTTGAGTTTTACTACAGTAAAAAGCTCTCACAAACAGTCACATCTAACTTTTTTGCTACAGTAAAAAGCTCTCACATAAAATTACATCTCAACTCGAATTCTAAACTCGAATCAGCGAAACGAATGAGGCTAAATTAATCAACTACAAGTAACACACAAACAAAAACAAGCATATATACACAATACAAATAATCATATGTGTATATAACCTAAGGATAAATTCACGTCCACAATCAGATTTGGATTTCAAAATTTTCAACTCTTTAGCTAATAGGTTATTTTCACAATAACGTCCACAATAAGGTTCCCCTTGATTGCAAAATGCTAAAGTTGTGCTAAAGAAATGCTACAGCACCGCCCGCTCTCCGCGCGAGTTCTCCTCACGCGCGCGTCAGGTACGCTTCCTCTCTCTCTGCGTGGGTCCTGTGTACAGCAGCCCTCCAACCACGTCGCGCCACGTGTCCCATGTGCAGTTGCTTCCCCGATGCTTCCCCACGCCAGCAAGCGCGCTTTGCGCGCACGATCCCCCTCTCCGCGCGACTTCCTCTCCCGCGCGCGTCAAGGCTTCCTCCGCGTGGGCCCAACCAGTACAGCACGTCTTCCCGAGCGCGAATCCGCTTGCGCCACGTGTCCCACCTCGTCAGCCCTCCTGCAACACGTTTTTACATTTTTTTAACATATCCAAAACTCTATAAATAGGATCATTATCAAGGTGATTAGGGAGTTGATTAATTTTTAGAATCTAAATTCTCACACATTTTCTCTTATTTTCTTGTTCTTATTCTCATACTTTCTTTTTAGAATTTTATGAGAATTATGTGCAAGCTAGGCTAGAGTATTTAGGTGAGGCTAGAGATGATCTTATATGTGTAGTGAACTTATTTGGATTTTTGATTCTCCAATGGTTTGTAAGTTTTATACGTTTGAGTAAATAATTTTCTCTTATCATATTTCTTCTTCTTGTCAATATATTTTATTGTCAACTTTCATATAAATCAAGTCAAGGTCTTTTTATGTGATTGTTGCATTATATTATATATTGATCGGTATTATTTTATGAGTAGTCTTTTACTGCATTATTGCCAACGGTATATTATCGCTCTTAAATTTCTCATAAGATAATTTTTCCTAATTCTAAACGTTAGAATTTTATTTACTCGAAT
>NW_010367232.1:0-1589 GCF_000414095.1 Morus notabilis | reverse complement strand
GTGCGTCAACAAGATTGTTCAGTAGATAATTAGCCAAAGAGGTATGTACTATTCATCTTTTATTTATTTATTATTATTATTATTATTTTGTTTAAAAAAAAAAAACTTTGGTTGCTGGTTCCACGTTCTTCATTTTTTTCTTTTTAGTCTTGTTAAAAAAAAATGTAAAAAATAAATTTTTTAAAAAAAATTAAAAAAAAAATTAAAAAAAAATCTCAAAAAAAAAAAAAGAAATTTTTTTTTGTTGCGCGTTCTAGAGTTCTCAATTCTAAAAGTGTATTCCTACTTTCTTTCTTTTTTTTTCACGTTCACATGTTCTTCAATTTTTTTTAGTTGTAGTCTTGTTAAAAAAAAAAAAAAATCTCACTTTTTTTTGTTTTATTCTTAATTTTTTTTATCTTTTTTTAATTTTAAAATTAATTGTGATTTGATTTTGTAATCTTTTATTTTTGGTACATTAGGATTTTATTTTGTTTCCTCATTTGTATATTTTAATTGTTGCCTTATTTAATTTTTCCTTTTACAGTTTCATTAACTCCTAGGATTATAACTAGGATTGTAATTAATTGACTAATTTAGATTCCTAACTAGGATTTTCATAATTTGGTAGATTTTGGTTTTTGACTTTAGGAAGAGTTTCCATTAATTAGATTACATTTCATAATTTACCCAATAAAATTTCATAATTGATTTTGAGAATAATTGTGTGGTTACGTGAAAAGTATAATCTGAGGGAGTTCTGTCTAGGAAAGTTGGTACTTAAGCGGGCCTCGCCCCACCAATCTTTCCTGGGAACATTGCTCTGTCTGATTGTACTACAATTGACCACTTGTTTTTGTACACGTTTGGGCGTAATCAAATTTTGGCGCCGTTGTCGGGGAAGTGCGTCAACAAGATTGTTCAGTAGATAATTAGCCAAAGAGGTATGTACTATTCATCTTTTATTTATTTATTATTATTATTATTATTTTGTTTAAAAAAAAAAAACTTTGGTTGCTGGTTCCACGTTCTTCATTTTTTTCTTTTTAGTCTTGTTAAAAAAAAATTTTTTTTAAAAAATTAAAAAAAAAATTAAAAAAAATCTCAAAAAAAAAAAAAAACAAAATTTTTTTTGTTGCGCGTTCTAGAGTTCTCAATTCTAAAAGTGTATTCCTACTTTCTTTCTTTTTTTTTCACGTTCACATGTTCTTCAATTTTTTTTAGTTGTAGTCTTGTTAAAAAAAAAAAAAAATCTCCCTTTTTTTTGTTTTATTCTTAATTTTTTTTATCTTTTTTTAATTTTAAAATTAATTGTGATTTGATTTTGTAATCTTTTATTTTTGGTACATTAGGATTTTATTTTGTTTCCTCATTTGTATATTTTAATTGTTGCCTTATTTAATTTTTCCTTTTACAGTTTCATTAACTCCTAGGATTATAACTAGGATTGTAATTAATTGACTAATTTAGATTCCTAACTAGGATTTTCATAATTTGGTAGATTTTGGTTTTTGACTTTAGGAAGAGTTTCCATTAATTAGATTACATTTCATAATTTACCCAATAAAATTTCATAATTGATTTTGAGAATAATTGTGTGGTTACGTGAA
>NW_010367231.1:0-486 GCF_000414095.1 Morus notabilis | reverse complement strand
CGGTGAAAACTTTTGGTGCCGTAACGAGGCCCACAATCCGTCAGATCAATGCTCTCTTCGCCCTCGATAACCGTCACGAAATCGTAACAATTTTTTGTATCGTAACAGGCCCCATTAGCCGTTAGATCGAAGCTCTCGTCATAATCTGCAATGGCCAAAGGAACACTTAAAACTTTTGGTGTGTAACGGCGCCGATCAACCGATAGATCTAATCTCTGTTCGCGCTCTACAACCGGCACAGGAACGGCGACATCTTTTGGTGTCGTAACGGGGCCCATCATCCATCATATCGAAGCTCTCTTCGTGCTCTACAACTGCCACGGGAATGGGGACAACCTTTGGTGTCGTAACGGGGCCGGCCCTTCAGATGTTATATCGAAGCTCCCTTCGCGCCCTACAACCGCCACTGGAATGGCGACAAAGTTTGGTGTTGAAAGGAGGCCCATCAGCTGTTAGATAGAAGCTCTCTTCGCGCTCTACAACGGC